>NC_043007.1:5335458-5422958 GCF_006345805.1 Octopus sinensis | reverse complement strand
CAGTAACCTGCAGAATTGCTAGTATGTGTGTGTTTTATTAGCAAGCGGATGTTCTCTTCCAGTTTCCTATTCTGCATCCAAAATTGCACCCCAGGTCAACTTCGTCTTTCGTCCTCCTCCTGCAGTCAATAAAACAACCACCATCCATTCTGACTTCAGAGCAAAACCCATTCAAATTATATTTGCACATCCATCACAAAGAAGATGCAGCTTTTTTTTATTCTTTTATCCTTTAAAATTATTTTCTCTTTTCCCCTTTGTTTTTTCTTTCCCTTAAATCCTTTCATTCAAACACTCATATGTCAAAATCAACAGAAGTGACCATCATTATCAGTATTATCATTATTATTATTATTATTATTATTATTATTATTTTTATTATTATTGTTATTGCCTTTGCACAGCTTCTAACGCTGGAGATCTACTACGGTGTCAGCTGTTCACTACCAGTAAACTAAGGTAACACCCTTATTTTTCGAGCACCTTCCGGAGTATTCGAGCAGTTCCTAGCAGTGCTGTTTTCTGTAAGTGCTCCACCCTTATTGCAGCCCCTATTTGTTCCACATTCTTCTCAAGATTTTTACTCACTATTCCCAGGTGAGGTAAGAGAATCGTTTGCACGCCCGACAAAATTTTCATTGGCATTTCAGACACCTTTACGTTCAAATTCTGCCGAGGTTGACTTTGCCTTTCATCCCTTTCAGGATCAATGAAATAAGTGTTGGGGTGGGGGTCGATGTAAGGGATTGACCTCCTCCCCTGAAATTACTGGCCTTCTGCCGAATCTTCTGCAAAATTCTTTCATGTTTCTCCTGGGAGATTTACACTTATAACTTATGCTTCTGGGAAGATGTGAATGTATGTACACCATACACACACATACATGTGTGTGCATGGGTAGTCTTTTATTAAAAGAGAAACAGAGAGTCTCACAACACAAGTTCCATCCCACTGCAATTTGCCAGTGAATCATTCCACATCATATTCATATATATATATATATATATATACATACACACACACACACATATATATATATATATATATATATATAATATATATATATATAATATATATCTATATATATATATATATATATATATATATATATATATATATATATTATATATATATATATATATATATATATATATATACATAGGGTACATCATATATATTATATAATATAATATAGTATGCATTTTCTTTTTATTCCTGCTCAGACCTGTGATCAAATGCATACCAACCATGACCATCCCCTCTTTTATTCAAGTATATCAAGGACAACATTATACAATGTATCCTTCTCTTTTTAAGACAGTTTGATGTGAGTGGAAGGAGATTTTGCTGTTGTTTCTAGTTGGGGGTCAATGTGGCTGCATACAGACTCTTCTATTAGCGAATGGATGTATGCATGGATGGATGGATGGATGGATGGATGGAGGGATGGAGGGAGGGATGGATGTAAACATGCATGAATGTATGTGTGTGTGTATGTGTGTTTTTTTAAACCTGGCTGTGCATATGTATATGTATGCATATTTATATTTGAATGTATATATATATATGTGTGTGTGTGTGTGTGTGTGTGTGTGTATGTGTATGCGTGCACATTTGCATGAGCATGTGTGCTTGAGAGAGTGTGTTAATATATATTAACTAAACTATTAAATGCACCAAGATCACTGTATGCACCCTGATATATATATATATATATGTATAATATGCATATATATATATATATAATATATATTATATATATATATATATATATATATATATATTTATTATATAGAAGGAGCTTCTACAGGACTAGAACTGTTTCATTCAAAAGAAATCATCAGGAAGCTTCCTGATGATTTCTTTTGAATGAAACAGTTTCTAGTCCTGTAGAAGCTCCTTCTATATAATAAATTAATTTACTCTGCTATGTATTGAGTACCTTATTTACTGTGGTTAACCCCGACTCAACCCGGGATATACCTATATATATATATAGATATATATATCTATATAATATATATATTATATATAATATATATATATAGGCGCAGCAGTGGCTGTGTGGTAAGTAGCTTGCTAACCAACCACATGGTTCCAGGTTCAGTCCCACTGCGTGCACCTTGGCAAATGTTTTCTACTATAGCCTTGGGCCGACCAATGCCTTGTGAGTGGATTTGGTAGACGGAAACTGAAAGAAGCCTGTCGTATATATGTATATATATATATGTATGTGTGTGTGTGTTTTTGTGTCTGTGTTTGTCTCCCTAGCATTGCTTGACAACCGATGCTGGTGTGTTTACGTCCCCGTCACTTAGCGGTTCGGCAAAAGAGACCGATAGAATAAGTACTGGGCTTACAAAGAATAAGTCCCGGGGTCGATTTCCTCAACTAAAGGCGGTGCTCCAGCATGGCCGCAGTCAAATGACTGAAACAAGTAAAAGAGTAAAAGAGTAAAGAGTATATATATCCACCCGGACTGGCATAAAGTCATGGGACGAATTTAAAGACATACATATTGTATATAACTATGCAGTAATATCAGTCACTCAATGTGTGTGATGTGGTGGCATACATTCAGCCCCTTCGTGAGCAACCTAAGACATTGAAAACAGGACCTGAGTCAAATCAATAATAATAATAATAATAATAGATAGATAGATAGATAGATAGATAGATAAAAAGGTAGGTAGATACATGAATGTGTGCGTATATATATATATATATATATATATATATAATGGTTACATCTGGCTCACTGGGCAGCATGTGCTTAGAATGTCTGTCTTCTCCTCTTGTTTCTAGTCAACTCTTTGTGATTAAAGATTGATTTGTTTTGAATGATAGATGAGCCTGATTTAATCTAAATCTTTTGTCAACTGAAGCTTACCAGAATCGCATTGCAAATCTCAAGGTGGACTTGAACCAACATAATTACCTTCGTAGATGATACCATTCAGTCTGTGGAATTTCAGCAACCAAATTTTTATAAGAATGCCTCAGCTGTGCTGCCATCTTTTGTTATTTAACATGTATGTATGGATGGATATGTGTTTGCATGTATGTATGTATGTATGTTTGCATGTATGTATGTATGTATGTATGTATGTATGTGTTGTATGTGAAGTTTGTTGCCAGGAACACACTCATTACGATATTCCTCACAACATGAACTCTTCATGATTCACTGAACTTCAAATGTAATAAATTTCATTCCTTAAATAATTTGCTGAGCTAAGAGTTAGAAAATATCAAAAGGATTCTTGGATAGGGAGATGGCTTAAAATTCCTGATATTAAAAGCTTTTAAAAAGGTTTGCTTTGTGAGAGCAGACCTTGGAGCAAGAAGAAAAGGCACTGAGTCACTGAAACGGCTGTGGTCACCAACAAAAGAATTTTGACCAACAAACAACTGATTGGTTATTTAACCAACACATTAAACAAATATGTGTATGTATATATATATATATATACATATACGCTTATAGTCATATGCATACATACATATCTATATATATATAATTTCAAAATAGGATAAAATCTTTCTAAGAATTTATCAAGTAGTCACAGTGAAAAATCTACAGTTACTCTATCCAAATTACAAGTTTATACCTGTAATTATTGGGGTCCTGGGATATGTAACACTGCCTAAATACCAATCTTGAGAAATTAAGCTTCTCAAAACCAGAAAGGAGAAAGCTGATTCAAAGACTACAGATCATATCCATCAGTGGAACTGTAAAAAATCTGTAAAACTTTCCAGAAGTTTATCATTTAAATATATATGAACATGTCTAGATATGCAACTATATACATGAGAAGACATACATAAAGCAAAACATACAAATCTGCACGTATACATACATACATACATACATACATACAAAAATACCCTGTTGATGAAATTCCAATGAAGGAGCCTTGGATCTAGTTTTGAAACTGGCCCTTTCTCTATTGCCAAGAAATCTTGAAATAAAACTGAATAATGACATACGTACATACATACGTACGTACATACATACATACATACATATGTACGTACATACATTCATACCTACATCCATATACATATATATATATATTATATATATATATATATATATATATATATATATATGCATATATACATACATACAATACATTCCCTATACACCTGCATACATCCAAATCAACATTGATCCCATGACACAACATGATCTGTTTGAAAATATCCTATCCATATCTTTATAAAAATATCTAAAAATAATTACATATAATAACCAGTTTAAAAATATATTTAATCTATCATTTGATTGGGTTGTTTTTCGCAGAGAATATTCCTGCCAGGAATCCATATTTTTAAATGATTAGTTATTTTAATAACTCCCTCCAAATTTTTTTATTATTTCCAACATTAACTGAAACATATAGACAGCTTGTCTCATTACGAATCTAGCTACGAATGAGTTAAATGTATTGATCTGAAATTTTAGATGCTGCTAAGTGAAGGTTTAGGAGTATTTCTCTGGTCAGTGAGGGATCATGTTTAACCCTTTCGTTACCAACCCGGCTGAAACCAGCTCTGGCTCTAAGTACAAATGTCTTGTTTTCATAAGTTTTTAATTAAAATATTCCACGAAATCTTAGTCACAATTTATGTTCCTTACACTAGCTGAACGATAACTAAGTTCTTTTACTAAATTATTTGTTATGTTTAAAATAATTGAAAGAAACACAGAACATCTCAACAGAAATGCAGTCACAAAAGGGTTCACATCGCATTTTCTCCAAATGGGACTCATCATGATGCTGTATTTGTGATATTTGTGATACCCAAGATGGAGAGGCTTGCCATTTCGCTCATTCATAAGTAAAGCTGGTTTATGGTTCCAGTCTGCAAGGACGTCCATGTGGATGATGCTGGTGTCGTTTTGGGGAGTCTACCACACTGATGCCAAAGTCTTTTGTTCACAAACATTGTTATATTTCTATGTTCATAATAAATAGGCTGCACATTATATGACCATTTGTACATAAGTATGTGTAGGAATTATATACATACACACATACATGTATTATAAATATATGTATATATGTTATTCTCACACATGTCTACATGCATACTTGCTTATATATATACATACATACATATATATATATAGATATATATTAATATATATATATATATGTATGTATATATGTTATTCTCACACATGTCTACATGCATACCTGTTTATATATACATACATAAATATATATAGATACATAAATATAAGTGGGAATTTTTTACCACTATGTGGAAACCCTTATGCTAGAAGAAGATCCGCTATGGTCTTAATCACTAAGAAATGTTCTCCAGAAAATTTAGCAAACACCAGAAACGTAGTGAGCAAGACAAATGAAAAATATAGATTATTTTTCATTTGTCTTGCTTGCTTACGTTTCTGGTGTGCTAAATTTTTCTGGAGAACATTTCTTAGTGGTTGAGACCATAGCGGATCTTCTTCTAGCATAAGGGTTTCCACATAGTGGTAAAAAATTCCCTCTTATATTTATGTATGTAATACTATTTACTGAATCTCAGTTTGTTCTTATATACTAGACCACTGGTGTTAAAATTGATGTTATCAAATCAATATCCAATTTTTCACCCTCATTTTGATTTTAATTTATATATATATATATATATATATATATATATAAATATAATATATATGTATATATATATATAAATTATTATATGCCTTGAGTACTTGTTTTCTCTTGTTTGCACATTGAAACACAACAATCAAGCATGTTTATACACGCATATAGTACCACAAACCATGTATTTATCTATCTATTTAACTACAGACAGACATACAGACATACATAGACAGATAGAAAACAAATATTCTTTTAAATAGAAATCTTAAACCATTTATATTACAAATTATCAGCTTAATTTTTCCAATCATTATAAATGCTCAACAACATAACAAAACCAAAATTCCAAGCAAGCATATATACCCATATCCACATTATGTACCAAAGCAGAAGAAGACTGAGAAAGCTTTGTTTATTTTAATTCCATTAAAACATGTGACATGGAATTCAAAATATACCAAATATTCCCAGTCTTCTGTTTTGATGTGTAATTATTCTGCAAATAAAAGTCTCCAGGAATTTCAATTGCTATGTCTATCTAATTCAAAATTAAGCATCTATTTCGATACAATGGATTAATGTGAATATTCAGATATGCTTCATGGCAACACAGCTTGGATTATAACTCCTTCTATACACTACATCCATATTATATTTAGATTAACTCAACAATAAACCTCTCTACAATGATTTATGTTAGTAACTTGAGAATTAACCAGGTGGCGCTACTGAGAAACACAGTGTTCCATAGGAACATTTCTCTTTGAAATAAATTCTTTATGCTAATGATACGACCATTAATTATATAAATTGTTTGATAAAATAACGAATGGAACACTGCGACATTCCAAATGAACTTGGGATTAATATCAATGCTAAAAAGATTTTCAGGTCAAACCTGTAATGTTTCATACATCTTCAATATTTGTTTTTATAAAGAATTTTCTCAATATTATTTCCAAAAATAAAACAATTCAAAATCAAATAAAATTAAATAAAATATAAATGGTGTGATGACAAATATTTTGGGTATTTTTTTTTCAAATGTTTATATAAATATATTTCTATATATATTTGTATATAAAGAGATAGGCATATACAAGATATGTATATATGTGTGTGCGTGTGTGTATGGTGCTACTAAGTTAGACATGGTCTGGGCCAATGCTGGCCAAAACTTATCTCTGTATCTATCCATCTATCATATACATACATATGCACATGTTTCTATTGTATATTATATTATATGAATACTCTTAAATGTACATGTACATTTATATGTGTGTGTGTGTATATATATATATATATATATATACCCCACACACACACATACGTATGTGTATATATATATATATATATATATATATATATAGATATATATATATATATATATATACATATATATACATACATATACATATATATATACATATACTATATATATATATATCTATATATTATATGATGATGATGATGATGATCTAGCCTGACTGCTATCTATCATTCCATTTAAAGGTTATAAAATTGTGTGTGCATATTTTCAATATCATCTGGTGAAAATCAATATCTCTATCTATTGATCTCGTAAAATCTTTTAACAATGTCGTTTAAAGTCATTTCAATATTGAAAGCAATTCATAAATATATATTTGAATCATATTGTTTAATTTGAGGGTCACATCTATATTTGAGGTATATATATATAAGTTTAAAGTATATTGTATATTCTTGTTTAAATAAACTTTGCAAAACAGAATTTCTGGAAATAATTTTTTTTGTTTTGTTTACTAAATAACTTCAGGAAAAAAATGGTATTTCTGATAAAAAAAAAAAACATTGTGTATTAAATGAATTTCTATGCAAGATTTTGAATACTTATTTCTTTACTACCCACAAGGGGCTAAACACAGAGGGGACAAACAAGGACAGACAGACAAAGTCGATTACATCGACCCCAGTGCGTAACTGGTACTTAATTTATCGACCCCGAAAGGATGAAAGTCAAAGTCGACCTCGGCGGAATTTGAACTCAGAACGTAATGGCAGACGAAATATGGCTACACATTTCACCCGGCATCCTAACGTTTCTGCCAGCTCGCCACCTTAATACCACAACCAAGACTATCCAAAATCTCATCCAGTGCATCCCTAAGTTGTTTTTATCTTTTATCTTTTACTGGTTTCAGCCCAGGGCCGAGGTCATGCTGGAGCACCACCTGTAGTTGTTGCCAGTATCGTTTTTTGGTGAAGAAGCGAATTGGACGGAGCTGCTCCTCTTTGCGCCTCCTGCCACGATGTGGGTTCATCTGGTGTCTCAAACAGAAACCTGTCCAAACGTTCCTTGAAAACTTCCACACCAACACCATGTAGATCTCTAAGTTTTCCCGGAAGGATGTTGAACAATTGCAGGCCCTTGAAACCAAGACTATTGCAGTGCCATCAAGTTCAAGGATTGGCATAGCTGTCAATTCCAAAATTCGGAACTAAATCCTCCAACATCTTCCAAATATATATCACTGTATATCTCTCTCGTCTTCTCTCATGGAGAATAGAGACTCAGCTCCTTCAGCCTCTCCCAGAAGCCCATCTTTTGCATCGAGTCAATCTCCTTTGTGTATTGGTGCTGGATTGCTTTGAGTTCCACAGATGAGGACACGTATCCGACCTTCCTGAAATATAACAATATATGTTTCAACATACAGCTTCACATCAGTAATCTTGCAAAACAAAAGCATAACTTCATTGTTATAAGGCTTATGTTTGAAATATGAGTTAATGGGAAATTTTGAGGGAAGATTTTGATTTTAATCAAACAAGGTGTTTGCATTATTGAACCAAGAATTCTGTGATCCGTTCAGGTTGCTATGAAATGAGTTAAACCATTCAAATAAGGGACTAAGGAATCCATTTTAACAGCTTGACTCAGTGACTTGATGGCAGGGATAAATATTTGAGGCATAACCAAAGCTTAATGTTCCTTTCCCTGAATATATTTCTTTTATAAACTTTTGCAGTCATCCTTTAACCCTTTAGTGTTCACATTATTCTACCAAAATTAATGCTTTTTCATCCACATTGTTTTGAACTAATCAGGTATTATCTTGTAGCTATGAGATTTTGATGAGGTAGCTGTTAATTTTTAAAACGATATTGTAGGGTTGGTGTGAGAGACCAGATCTGGCCAGTTTGAACATAAAACAGGCAGAATACTTTTGGCCGGATATGGCTGGTTTAAATGCTAAAGGGTTAAGGGTGCAGTCACAATTATGTTGGAAGAATTTTTCTTTCTTTTTGTTCAGCAATACAAGAATGCTTCACCTCTCCAAATCATTTCACAATTTCTTCATGGTTATTGCACCACATTAGAAATGAGGCTTTTTGCTGAGTGTGTCCACCATTTCTATCTCCATTAATGAACAAAATCTCTGGAAATGATTGCATCGTTCTTTTCAAATACACATTGATAATCAATAATTATTGATTGGTGTAGTGTCATTGGTTGATTATCAATCAGGATAAAGTTTTTCACTGGTGACAATCTATATCTCTTCTGAGGCTGTTCCCAAATCAGGAAGGTCACATGTGTAGACAATGATCCCTAAAGTTTGAGTTCCCAAATAGTTTATTAAACTGCATCTTTATATTTACAAGTGTGCAACCAATAAATGAATGGACCAATATTCACTAAACATAGCAATTAGCTGGACCTCTGGAGATATGCTGGGACTTCGAAGACCCGACAAATGAAGTGAGTTCATGGCTCGCAGGATGGCCTGCTGTGCTAACCTTGGATCGTAGAGTGACCTGCTGTGCTTGAGGAGACCTATTGAGTCAAGTACATCAACCATCAAAATAAAAATTCAAATGGAAATTGTAGTTAACACACCAGTGCTGGTGACACGTAAAAAGCAGCGTCCGAACGTGGCAGATGCCAGCACCACTTGACTGGCATCTGTGTCGGTGACATGTAAAAGCACCAACCGATCGTGGCCGTTTGCCAGCCTCCTCTGACCCCTGTGCTGGTGGCACGTAAAAAACACCCGCTACACTCACGGAGTTGTTGGCGTTAGGAAGGGCATCCAGCTGAAGAAACCATGCCAAATCAGACTGGAGCCTGGTGCAGCCTCCATGGCTTACCAGACCCCAGTCAAACCGTCCAACCCATGCTAGCATGGAAAATGGACATTAAACGATGATGATGTATATAACTTGCTGGTTAATGAAAGTAGTGCAAGGGAATTAATCCCTGCATAGAATAAATGTTTTGCTGCTAAAGATTACGGGTCCAGGTGAATGCCTTTTGTTGTCTGCAACATAAACATGCTGCTTAAAAGAGGTGGAGAGAGAGAATAACTCATAAAAACAAATGACATAGATCCACCCCCAGCTCTAGATTGTTTAGCAACTCACTGGATAGATTGAATTTATCAGTTGACCATCCTTCTAGAATCTTCAGCCAAACTGTTTGGTAGGTGCCCTTAGATATTTCTTTCCAAGACTGTCACATTATCATCAGCATCATCATCGTTTAACGTCCGTTTTCTGTGCTAGCACAGGTTGGACGGTTTGACCAGGGTCTGGGAAGCCAGGGGGCTGCACCAGGCTCCAGTCTGATCTGGCAGTGTTTCTACAGCTGGATGCCCTTCCTAACGCCAACCACTCCATGAGTGTAGTGGGTGCTTTTTACGTGCCAGGGGAGGCTGGCAACAGCCACGATGGGTGGGTGCTTTTTACGTGCCACCGACATGAAGCCAGTCAAGGCGGCACTGGCATCGACCACGTTCAGATGGTGCTTTTTACGTGCCACTGGCACAGGTGCCAGGGGAGGCTGGCAATGGCCACGATTGGTTGGTGCTTTTTACATGCCACCAGCATGGAAGCCAGTCAAGGCAGCGCTGGTATTGGCCACATACGGATGGTGCTTTTTATGTGCCACCGGCGCAGGGATCACAACTACAATTCCATTTGATCTCAGATATAATTCAGCCATTTCTGATTTGTCAGAGAATATTTGTGTAAGTATTTACACCTTTCCAGGTGACTCTTTCGCTTTCAGTTGCTGGTTCCAGATTGGGAAAATCTGAAAGTTTTGTCTCAAATCTCAGCCAGGATCTTACTTCTATGTCAAGATGCTTTTCTTTATGTTGTGCAGAAATAGCAAAGGTTACTGACTGGTGAAAAAGTTATAGATTCATTCACCTTCTGAAAAAAATAATATTAATTTTAGCAGCATGACGATGATCCACGCATCAAGAAGCCGATCTCTGTAAAATTTATTTAAAAAATACACAAGCAGTCCTCATATAATATTGATTGGTTTAATGCCGTTTGTTTTAACATCAATAAAACAAAAGAAAACGGTTTTTTTAAACTAGAAAATGTACAAAAGTGAAATTGAACTTTTTTTTTTTGTAACTTGTTGCATTTTCAATTCAGTAAATAAATAATTAAATAAATAAATAAATAAAAAAATAAATAAATGAATTAACAGTGTTGGATAACCATATTTTTTTGTTTTGTTTTTTGTTTTTCATTTCACGAATGTTGTCTGAGATGCGGTGTTTGTGCACTCGCTGCATAAAGGTGTGGGTCTTTTAAAGTGTGCAGGACTCATTGCATAGAAGGTAACTATATTATGTGGAACTCATGGTGATAGAAGAAGAAGAAGAAGAAGAAGAAGAAGAAGAAGAAGAGGAAGAAGAAGGAAGAAGAAGAGGAAAGAAGAAGAAGAAGAAGAAGAAGAGGAAAGAAGAGAAGAAGAAGAAGAGAGGAGAAGAAGAAGAAGAAATAGAGGGAAGTAGAAGAAGAAGAGAAGGAAGAAGAAGAAGAAGAAGAAGAAGAAGAAGAGGAAGAAGAAGAAGAAGAGAAGAAGAAGAAGAAGAAGAAGAAGGAAGAAGAAGAGGAAGAAGAAGGGTAGAAAAGAGGAAGAAGAAGAGGAAGAGAATAGAAGGAAGTAGAAGAAGAAGAAGAAGAGTAAGAGAAGAAGAAGAAAGAAGAAGAAGAAGAAGAAGAAAAGAAGAAGAGGAAGAAAAGAGGAAGAAGAAGAGGTAGAAGAAGAGAAGAAGAAAGAAGAGGAAGTAGAGGAAGTAGAAGAAGAAGAAAAGAGGAGGAAGAAGAAGAAGAAGAAAAGAAGAAGAATAAGAATAAGAAGAGAAGAAGAAGAGGAAGAAAAGAAGAAGAAGAAGAAGAAGAAATGAAGAAGAAAGAAGAGGAGGAAGAAGAAGAAGGAGGTAGAAGAAGAGGTAGAAGAAGAAGAAGAAGAGGAAGAAGGAAGAAAGGGGAAGAAGAAGAGAAGAAGAAGAAGAAGAAGAAAAGAATGAAGGAGGAAGAGGAAGAAGAAGAAGAAGAAGAAGAAGAAGAAAAGAGGAAGAGGACGAAGAAGAAGAAGAAGAAGAGAAGAATAGAAGAAGAAGAAGAAGAAGAATAAGAAGAAAGAGAAGAAAGAAGAAGAAGAAGAAGAAGAAAAGAAGAGAAGAAGAAGAGGAAGAAGAAAAAGGGAAGAAGAAAAAAAGAAGAAGAAAAGAAGAAGAAGAAGAAGAGAGGGAGGGGAGGATGAGGAAGAGGAGGAAGAGGAGGGGGAAAAGAAGAAGGAGGGGGAGGGGAGAATAAGAGGAGGAGGAGAAAAGGAAGAAGGAGTGAGGAGAGGGAGGGGAGGAGGAGGAGAAAAAGAAAAAAGAAAGGAGAGGAGGGAGGTGATTAAGGAGAAGGTAGGAAATGAGGAGGAGAGGGGAGGAAAAGGAGAAGAAAGGAGGATGATTGAGGAGGAGAGGACATCAGAAAAGAAACTAAGAACTAAGAAAGAGAAGAAAAGAATAAGAATGAAGAAGAGAAGAAGAAGGAAGAAGAAAACACAAAAACTCCCGTGAATTTTAACAGCTAAAGACTTGTCTGAAGTTTTCCCGTTTTACGTAAAGCTGTGACCCTTTTCATCAATAGAAATCCTCAAAGACAGAGATTCTCAAAGTAAAGAAATTAATTATGAGTGTTTACGAGTGCTACAAAGAAGTTTAGAGATTGGAATTAGGATTGTCAAAGAATTGAATAATTGTTAACAAGTAACAAGATTTTGTGGTCTGCTAATGTTTCTCTTGACCACACTAATATTTTTTTATAAGTTTCTATTTCTTATTAAGCCAGAACATTTGAAGAATTGACATATTTAATAACAGTTGGATAAATGGAACAGCATTCAAGGGGTATCAAATAATAAGTTCAAGTTTTCACTGCAGAATATAGTAAATGGTAATAAGAAGACTGCCTTTAATTATTGAGGAGAAATTAAGAGGAAAGAATGAGAATGTCTGTTACAAAACTGACTTCAAATGGTTCCTCAGGTCGTTCGAGGCAATCAAGGAGAAACATGAGAATATTTCGCACAGCATTGAATGACAAAGCTCCATAGAGTACCATAAGCTTTTCTGTAAAGAAATGTAGAAGAGGGTGAGTGACTGTCTCATGCAACGGAGCATCAAAGCTCCGTATAACCTTCTGGATGATTCTGCCAAGGGTTCAATTGACCCCATGGAGCTTTTGTGAAGACTCAGCCAGACTATTTGGTGGGAAGATCTTAGCTCAGTCAATTTGATTGGTTAAACCATGTTCACGTAGGCATGAAAGCCTTTTCTAATGGCAATGGTCAGCCATGGTCCTGAACTAGGTATTCACAGACACACTTCAATAATCTGATTATGATTCTTTTACTTTTGAATCCTTTTATTTTAATGACTCAATCAGAAGAATGGTAAGGGACTTGTGAACTACTTCAATGCCTCTGAGACAGGTGGGAGAAAGAGGGAATAAGAAAAAGTAAAGAAAGTAACTTCAAAGTACTTGTAATGTATTCAAGGTATGTACAATCAGAAGCTTAGCAAGAGAAATGGATTTTCCCACACCACCGCCGACCAATCCCAAGCATAGGTTCGACAAGTCACAATATTGCCCTTGCTCAAACAAGCTTGTCAGTTAAAGTGGCTTTTCCCTTTGGCAGTTAAGAAACTTGTTGCAATATCTGTATAGTTGATGATAGATGTCAGCACGCCGAGCATTTTATCCGTCCTTGCGTTCTCAGTTCAAATTCCACCAAGGTTGACTTTGCCTTTCACTCCTTTGGGGTCGATAAAATAATTACCAAAGTTAGAGCACTGGGTAGGTGGGGGGGGAAGGTGAAATCGATTTAACCACTCCCCTGAAATTGCTGGCCTTGTGCCAAAATTTGAAACCATTATATTATTACAACATAATACTACCTTGTAAATGGGAGGATGCAGGGTTGACAGAACAGCCACAAATATAATTCCAGGACTTACCATCATGGAAAGAGGTAATGTGTAGTTTGTAGAACTGGCTTCCCAGGATATTACTGGTATCTATCACATCGCTACAAAGCACCTTGACCGAGTGGAATCGAACCCGGAGTCATATGCTTACGACAAAATCTTTTTGAGCCAATCAGCAATATCTGCAAGGAATATATTTTACAAGAATATGCGGAGAGGCAAAATTCTATGATTTTCGGGATTCATAAAAAAGATAACTTGTAGAAATTTTTTATGCAAAACTATTTTATGGTCGGATAACAAAGGTGGTTGCAAGAGTTCTCTCCCCTGCACTTGCTAAAGTTTTGCTTTTGCTCTTAATAATAATGAAATTATTGTATACAGTGCTCAGGTGCACCACAACTTGTGAAAAGTGCATATAAAGTATATGCAGTAATGTACAAATATCTGGGAAGTGAACAGTGTATTAGTCAGATACATGCTTGCTTGTGTGTATGGAGGGGAGAAAATCAGGTGTAGTGTTGGCGGATCTCAGGAAGCATGGAAGTTTTGAAGGATGCAGTGCTCCGACAACTAACAACTGATGCTGGCAGTTTGTTCCATGCTTCAGCAACTCTCAGCGTGAAAAAATGCTTCGATAAAATGCTTCCCTTCTTCGCGGGGTCGATAGAATAAAGTGTCACTCGAAAACTTTCCAGTCATATTTCAATTCTAGAAACAATCCAAAATATTTAATATTTTCGTTATAGTTCCGAAGGCGGACCAAATGTTTTGTGACATTTTTTTTCCCCGACTCATTTACGCTCTCAGTTCAATCATCATTCATCATTGTTCGACCGTGGTCGAGACAATGGAATTTACCATGCTACGCCAGACTTCACGGTCCATCATGGCATTACGGAGGTCCTGTTGCTGGATACCTGTATCCCTGGAGATTACATCAGGGTAGGAGAGTGTGCGCCCTCTGGTATTGCGAGTAGATGGCTTCCAGAGGAGAAGAGTAGAAATTACCTCTTTTTCAGCTTTACAACAATGTCCAGCAAACTGGACTCTCCTACCTTTCACAAGAGATGACACAGGTGGTAGTTTTCCATATATTTGCATTTTGGGAAACTCAGTTCAAATTGCGCCGAAGTCAACTTGCCTTCCATTCTTTCGTGGTCGATAAAATAAGAACCAGCTGAGCATCGCACGGATCCATGAAATCGGCTTCCTTCCCCCCCACCCGCACCCTCTAACATTGCTGGCTTTGTGCTGAAACTGGAAAGATTTTACAACATAGAGGTTGCACATCGACCTTCTTAACCACGTAACCATGCAGATTATTCAAATATACATTCTATAAATAACAGACTATGTTGATAAAACAGAAGAAACATTTCGTTAACCAACCATAAAAACGAAAATCAACCTCACTTGATTCTGCAAAAGTGGGTAAATAATAAGGAAAAAAGGAAAGAATGACCAGAATAGATTATGTTTAGCGAAATGGTAGAAGGGTGTAAGGGAGATAACTCTAATACAACTCTTAGAACTCTTAACTGAATTGAATTATTTCCTATTTCTTGTGTGGCTGGGAAGTAGACGTCTCTCCACATATGCCACACCTGCACGATTTAAGACTAAATTTGTTCGGCTGATGCCTCTCAATGCATCATGGTCCCTGCCAAACATGTAAAATACATTACAGTCGCAGTCTCCGAATTTATATTAGTACAAATACTATTTACAATATTCAAAACAAAAAAGTCGCAGAACCCTCACGTCTCTTTTACGGACAATCTCTGCCTAATTAATTCTAATTAAAACATTAAATGAAATTTTCAACTTTTAACATTTTTTAATTCTCTTCTTACACGAAATGCAAGCTTCCTATTTTATTTTATATGTGTGTGTGTGTGTGTGTGTGTGTAGTGTAAGAGTTTCTTCAGCTTTGTCTAAACCGAGAAGAGATTCTCTCATTAAATGACACAAAAAGTTGATTTAGCAAGTGAATAATTTTTTAATTGATGAATAGCATTTATATTTTTAAAATAAACTCGTTCGATTTTCAGTGGCTTTGCTGATAGCAAAATGATGATTTTTAAATTTCAAAGTAAGTTCATGTGACTTGAATCATGGGTCCGCAAGTTGTTTACAACTTTTTCCTCTTTGATTCAACTGAAACATTTACGGCGGAGGCTTTCAATTCCATCTAAACTTTGTGTATCAGGTCATCCCATAAGTTCTGTCCGATTTTACCTTTTTTTTTAATTGATTGAAGTTTAATAGTATTCTAGAATGTCTAATGGAATTAAAAATTATTTTTATGCATTTGTGTACATTTAAACTAATTAAATATTACTTTACAGAATAATAGAATTAAAATTTCTTTGATTAAAACCCTTTTTAACATGGAAATATCCAAAGAGCATTTAAGGCACATAATGCTTTATGAGTGAAAAAAAGGAAACTCTGCAACCGAAGCGACTCGAAATATATACTCAGTTTATGGGAAAGACCGCTTGAATGAAAGAACTTGCAGAAGATGGTTTGCAAAATTCAGAAGTGGAGATTTCAGCCTTGAAGATGAAGATCGAACAGGACTTCCAGTTGAGTTTGATGATAAGTGCCTTGAGACATTACTTGAAGAAAATCCTGCGTTATCAGTTGAAGAATTGGCAATAAAGCTTAGTTCAAACCATACAACTGTTCATTGTCATCTTCAATAACTTGGAAAGGTTCCTAAACTTGGAAAATAGGTGCCTCATGAATTGTCCGAAAGCAACTGCAAATCCCCAGTTGACATCTGCTCTTCTCTCCATTCTCGCGAACTCATTTCACCCTCTTTGGATAGACTTGTGACTGGTGACAAAAAACGGATCTTCTATCGAAATGTTAAATGTCATAAACAGTGGCTTGGTAAAAGGGAAAAGGCTCAACCACAACCGAGAAGGGAACTTTATGGGGAAAAGGTTCTTCTCTCTATCAGGTGAGATTGCAAAGGAGTAATTCACTTTGAATTGTTACCACCTAATGCAACAATCAATGCTCCAGTCTACTGTCAGTAATTAGAGCGTTTGAACCAAGCTTTGAAGAAGAAAAGACCCGCTTTAGTGAATAGGAAAGGAGTGATGTTTGATCAGGACAATGCGCGACCCCACACTGCAAAGATCACATCACACAGAAGATCGAAGAGCTTGGTTGGGAAAAACTTCCTCATCCACATAATTTTATTACAATAATTTTTCAAAAAATCGCCTAATCTCATGGAACTTAAGAAGTTTTTTTAGAAAGCCATAGGGTTCCTCGGAAGCTGCTTTGAGAAACCCGGCATTACGATAATGTAAACCGATTCCAGCACTTGACTGGTACTTTAATTTATCGACCCTGTATATATGAAATCTAAAGGTGATCTTGGCGGAATTTGAACTCAGAAGAAGAGTGTAGTCGATTAAATCTACTCCAGTCCTTGACTAGTACTATATTTCCTTGATCCCAGGAGGATGAACAGCAAACTTGACCTCTACAAGAATTGAACTCAGAATGTAAAGGAACCTAACTAGATAACGTAATGTATTTTATTCAATGCTCACTGATTCTGCCAATCGTCCTGTAATAAAATATCGAGACTTTAATGTTTTGTTTTAGCTCTGTCTCCTATCTTGTGCACCAAGAAATTGCCGGAAAATGTTCAATACTTTTTATAACAATTATGTCTTTCGTTTTATTTACCCTGGTGTCGCTAAGCAACGGGGAAATATGACGTCAATTGCGAAGAGTGTTGAAACGAAGATTATTATTTTTGCTACTAAAGAAAGCAGTGTCTTCGTGATGTGTTCCATGTCTTGTTGCCATGACGATGGGATGTATTTGTCGACGATACTGTTACTACAAAATCGAAAAGCCAAGTTCGATCTCAGACACCTCATGAGATGAACAAAACGAAATTTTCTGTCAACGTATGTACTGACACTCTCCCATGTCTATATATTATAGATCATGCGTCCCTGTAGCCTTCTTCTTGCAACCTTCTGGCAGTAAATTCCGGCTGTCAAGGTGCTCGCACATGCTTTCTGATGTAAGCATGCTTTCTAATGCTTTCTAATAGTAAGCAAGTGATTCGTTTATAGTTGCTAGCTGTATTACCTTAGCTTTTATCTTTCATAATGAGTATTGTCCTCCCTCTAGTCATCCAATCTGGTTTTATTCCTCCATTAAGACAATCCTGAAGTTGCTCCCTCAGCCTCCCATGTAAACTACTAAATTTGTTTTCACCATTACCCTGAACTAAATCTGAGTTCTGGGCCTTTCCTATTCGACATTTTTTCTAACACTTTACTCGTTAGTCTTAGATCTGGTTGCTTTTCACTCACTCCTTCTTTCCTCACTTTCTTTAACCATACTGCATCTCCATCATGATTGACTGGCTTATACCAAATATTACTCCATAACTTTCTAGCTTCTTCTGCATTAGGTTTCTCACATTCAGTAATTCGTTCTCCATTATTTATTTGGTTATAAAATCTGTCTCAAATAATCAATTCTATTGATACTGATCTATTCTTTTCTGATATCTGGAAAACTTACCTGCTACTGCTATAATACGCTGTTTCAACTCTTCTATGACTGTCCCAAATCCTTTCTATTTCTCTAAGTATCTTTTCTCAAGGGAAGATTTGAATCTTGTATTTTCTATCTTGTTCGGTTTCCAGGCTTCTAGTCTACTCAGATCTTGTTTTAAAGTCTTCACATTATTTTGTAATCTTTCCCTGTGAAATACCTAATCTTCTAGTAACTATTACCCCTCCTGCATCGATCAATAAGTTGGTGTCTGTGATATTTTTAGTATCTATCCTACTGATAACAAAATCTGCTTTCCTACTCATTTCTAACATCTTCCTTCTGTTGGTGTCTTTTAATGTTGGCAATCTTTTTCTTACTTCTTTACACATTACTTCCTGCAACTCATCCAAAATCTTTTCATCTTCCTCACTTAAACCACTTAAATCCTTGGTGCCAGTTGTCCTTTCCTTATTGGTAGTGCTGTTATTATTTTTTCTTTAGGTTCTTCTTTGGTTTCAGGTGTATCTCTTGTTTGTCTTTCCTACTGCCTGGTCTTTCTTTTCCAGTTCCCTTCTGATCTCTTCAACCTCCAATTCCGTCATCCACTTTCTCTCCTAATAGCATTTGCTTGATCTACAAGACTCTGCTCAGTCACTTTAAACATATCCTTCTTCTTCTTCTTCTTCTTCTTCTTATTATTATTATTATTATTATTATTATTATTATTATATTATTATTATTATTATTATTATTATTATTATAGCATTTGCACAGCTTCTAACGCTAGAGATCTACTACAGTGTCAGCTGTTCACTAACAGTGAACTAAGGTAACACCTTATTTTTCGAGCACCTTCCGGAGTATTCAAGCGGTTCCAAGCAGTGCTGTTTTCTGCAAGTGCGCCACCCTTAATGCGGTCCCTATTTGTTCCATATTATTATTATTATATTATTATTATTATTATTATTATTACCATTATGCTTTCTGTTCTTTTTGTTTACTTTCTACCTTCTTTCTTCTTTCCCTTTTATGTGAAATTTTGTCAAACACAAGCAGAAAAAACCCCCACGACTCTCCCTCGTCGTTCTCCACCTCCTCCTTTTTTCTCCTTTCTCCTCCCACGTCAGCCATCCATCCTCCATCCTCCACCTCCATCCTCTCATCTTTTCGTTTAATTGATCGACAGGTTTACAAGAAAGCAAATAAATTCAAAGTCCGTAATGAAACCCTGTAATGGCTTTCACAGTAAGAGCTTCTTCAATGAATGAAGCTGTGTGGAGGAGCTAATATGAGCAAACAAGGGTTGTTGTTTAAGATTTTGTCGGATCTGATCAAACAAACCCATATATCAAAAGATATTCCCACAATGACCATCCCGTCTATTTGAGTTTCTCACAAACAGTATATCCAGTGTCACAATACTTAAATGTGATTTCCTTATTTGAATCTATAACATGAAGAAGAATTAGCTGTTACTTCTAGCATCTTTAATGACCACACACAGGCCGCCGTGTCGTTGTTGTTTGGTAAATGGTGGATGCGGAAGAGACAGCTGCAATTGGCACCGAGCAAACATCATATCGTTTTACCATATTTAACGACTGGAAGCTGTTCAAACACAAAACACACTGCAACAAAGATGCATTTATTCCAATATTTCAAGGGTTCAATAATAACAATTTAGCAAAACGATAAGGAGGGGACGACGCTGGTGGTGGGGATGGAGCCTTTATGAATCTATGGCCTTATGTGTGTCACTGCGTGGGTTTGCAGGTCAGTACACATACACATACATACCTCTCTCTCTCTCTCTCTCTCTCTCTCTCTCTCTCTCTTCCGCTCTGCACACATACACACACACACATTCATACATATACATACCTATCACTCTTTCTCTCTCTTTCTCTCTCTCTTTTTCTCTCTTTCTCTCTCTCTTTTTCTCTCTCTCTCTCTCACTCTTTCCCCCTCTCTCTTTTTCTCTCTCTCTTTTTCTCTCTCTCTTTTTCTCTCTCTCTCTCTTTCTCTCTCTCTCTCTTTCCCCCTTTCTCTTTTTCTCTCTCTCTTTTTTTCTCTCTTTGTCTCTCTCTCTTTTTCTCTCTCTCTCTTTCTCTCTCTCTTTCTCTCTCTCTTTCCTCCTTTCTCTTTTTCTCTCTCTTTCTCTCTCTCTCTCTCTATCTCTCTCTCTGCACACACACACACACATACACACACATACATATACAGGGTATTCAGGCTAAATTTTCTATATCGCCTTTCTTTGAAGAACAGCTTGAAGTATCAGAGAACAGTCAACAGTGTTGAAGGGCATAAAAGCTTAAAGCTGAGGTTGAGAACAAGTTATCTGAGGTGGAGGACTGGGAGCCATTGGGGAGAAGAGTTGTATGTGTCCTGAGGATTCGTGCAGGGTGTCAAGATGCTGACACCATGACTGCTGCTGTTGGTGTTGAGCGAAGCGGTCTTCGTCCCAGTCTGTAGTGGGAGAAGTCCGAAACGTGGTCCTTTGCTATTCGTAAGACCCACAGAAGAGAAAGCAGGTCAACCCCCAACACCGAGAGCATCGACGGATGGATGAATGCGCACCCAACTCAGCGGTTGTGTAGGAAGTTGGGAACAAGAAACAGGAAGAAAGAGTGAGAGAAAGTTGGGGCGAAAGAGTACAGCAGGGATGGCCACCACCCCATGCCGGAGCCTCGTGGAGCTTTAGGTGTTGTCGCTCAATAAACACACACAACGCCCGGTCTGGGAATCGAAACCGCAATCCTCCGACCGCGAGTCTGCTGCCCTAACCACTGGGCCATTGCGCCTCCACCATGACTGCTGCTCAATGCTCTGTAAACACTGTAAAGGCTGTAGGAAGAGACAGAGATAGCTGTAACGGAGACTATGAAACCGTGTCCAGTAGGAAGGGACACAGGATCTGACTGCATCCATACACCAGAATTCATCTCCATATCTTTGAAAAGAGCCTTAGGCACAATTCAGATGGCGATGGGAAGCTGCTGGAGACCATGGTCAATCCCAGGATGAAGAGGGTTCTTGCTGAAAGGCCATATACAGCAGCAGGGTTCAGCTCTTTGCCATAACTCTGAAAATAGTCAGAAGTGGTTGTCAGAGAATTCCTAGACTTCACCAGCCCCGTTTTCGTCAACGACAAGGAAATGTATGACGACCTTCACTGGGACGCAGCGAGGGACGCATCTGTCAGGCTCTTGAGCCATCTTGAGGTCATGGTTGGGGCGAGTTGGGGGGCTACTTTGAGTAAACTGTTATCTCCCAGCCATAATTTAGTTGATAGTTTTTCATTTTTCACTTTTACTTTTGGAAGTTCTATTTATCATCATCATCATCATCATCATCATCATCATTTAACATCCCTTTTCCATGTTGGCATGGGTTGAGAGCTGCACTAGGTTCCAGTTTGATTACATATGTAGGTGTATATAATATATACACACACAAGTGTGTATAATTTTGTATAGAATCATATATATTAATCAGTGAAATTCCAACTTAGGGCGGCGAGCTGGCAGAAACGTTAGCACGCCGGGCGAAATGCTTAGCGGTATTTCGTCTGTTGTTACATTCTGAGTTCAAATTCCGCCGAGGTCGACTTTGCCTTTCATCCTTTCGGGGTCATTTAAATAAGTACCAGTTATGCACTGGTGTCGATATAATCGACTTAATTCGTTTGTCTGTCCTTGTTTGTCCTCTCTGTGTTTAGCCCCTTGAGGGTAGTAATGAAACAGAAATTCCAAATTAGTCTGATTTTCACGTTTTGTTATTTACAATTTTTTACAATTTTACAATATCGAAATAAACTTGTATTTTCATGTATTACGCAGTCATCAAGTCAACATATTGACGGACGTGTTCCACAATTGACAGTCGTGTTCCACAATTGACAGTCGTGGAACGCAACTGTCAATACAGAAACACCTGATGACTGTGTAACGCATGGAAAAAGTACAAGTTTATTTCAAGATGGTAAAAATTGTAAATAACAAAACGTGAAAACCAGACTAAGTTGGAACTTTATTGTTTAACATATCATCATCATCATCATCATCATCATCATCATCATCATCATCATCACCATCATCCTCATCATCATCATCATCATCACCATCATCCTCATCCTCATCATCATCATCATCATCATCCTCATCATCATCATCATCATCATCAATCATCATCATCATCCATCATCATCATCATCAATCATCATCATCATCACCATCATCATCATCACCATCATCCTCATCCTCATCATCATCATCATCATCATCATCATATCATCATCACCATCATCCT
Source organism: Octopus sinensis (assembly GCF_006345805.1). Lineage (NCBI taxonomy): Eukaryota > Metazoa > Mollusca > Cephalopoda > Octopoda > Octopodidae > Octopus > Octopus sinensis. The sequence continues at coordinate 5,400,202 of NC_043007.1, read as the reverse complement.
CATCTCATCATCATCATCATCATTCATCATCATCATCATTCATCATCATCATATCATCATCACCATCATCCTCATCATCATCATCACCATCATCATCATCATCATCATCATCATCATCATCATCATCACCATCATCATCATCATAATTTAGCGCCTGCTTCCAATGCTGGCATGGGTCAGACGATTTGACTGGAACTGGTTAGCTGCAGAGCTACACCAGACTCCAGTCTGATTTGGCATGGTTTCTATGGCTGGATGCCCTTTGTAACGCCAACCACTCCGAGAGCATAATGGGTGCTTTCTATGTGCCACTGGTACAGGTGTCAGTCACATGACACCGGCATTGGTCACAACTACAATTTCAATTGGCTTGATGAGTCGTCTCAAGCACAGCACATCACCAATGGTCATGGTCACTTGTCACTGCCTCCATGACGCCCAACGTTCAAAGGGTGCTTTTTACATGCCACTGGCATGGGACATGCCAGATAGATAGATAGATAGATAGACAGCCAGATAGACAGATAGATAGATAGATAGATAGATAGATAGATAGATAGATAGATAGATAGATAGATAGATAGATAGATAGATAGACAGACAGATAGATAGATAACTTTCTTTATTGGCCACACAGGTCTGAACACAGAGGGGACAAATACAAATGTAGATCTTTTCTTTTCGAAAATGAAAAAGAAAAATGAAAAAAGTAAAATTACGATGAAAAGGGATCGTGTATCACAGAAGAGTTTTTAAAATGTAAAAAGCAAGATTAGGTTTATCCGTGGAAAGAAAAGCCTACGGAAAAGACCGCGGTAACCTCGGGCAGGGAAGGAATAAACACATGATATGCTCGTGGCTCGACACTATGACGGTGACGTCGTCCGCGTATGCGAACACGCTCATCCCGCATCCCAATTCTCGCAGGATGCCCCTCAGCATCGCCAGCTTCCACAGTAGTGGCTCGAGGGTCAACACATACAGAAGCGACGAGAGGGGGCATCCCTGATGGACCGAACGTGCAATGTCAAAAGGTGTCGATAGATGTCCATTCACGGATGCCTCTGTACAAGGCAGCTATTCAGCCGTGGAAGACGGGACCGAAACCAGCCGCTATGAGAACCGGTGGTGTACCCTTTCGAAAGTTTTTGATTGATCCAAATTGATCAGGGCCCCACCCATGCCATATGTTTGTGTATATATACATATATATAGATATATTTATAGATATATGTATGTGTATGTTTATACATACATGCATGCATATATTTATATTAGTATGAATACATATATATGTGTGTGTGTGTGTGCATGTAGGCATGTATTTATGTATATATGCATGTATGTATGTACATGTGTGTGTGTATATACGCACATACAATATATTATTGCCTTTCATTCATAAGACAGCACTTAGTGAGGAGAAAATTTGTGTGCATACGTGTATTTATTTTGCATATGCAGCACGTGTGTGTGCATGTGCATGAGTGTGCGTATGTGTGTGTATGCCTGTGTGTGTCTGTTTATGTGTGTCAGTGTACGTGTGTGTGTGTGTGTGTGTGTGTGTGTTTGTATATACTGGTTATATATAATGGTGTCTGTGTACGTGTGTATTTATTACAAAGATTTGCTGTCAGTGAACTAAGAATGTAAACATCTTCCCTTGCTATTGATGTGCAGAGAATCACAAAACAGATAAAATAGACAATGTTATGTACATGTATGCATGTATGCATAGTTACATATATATATATATGTATATGTGTGTGTATATATATATATATATATATATATATATATATATACATATATATATATATATTCATATATACATATATATACGCATATATATATATATATATATAGACACATATATATATAGACACACACACACACACATATATATATATATATAAATATAAATATATATATATATATATATATATTATATATATATATACATAGATATTTATATATATATACATATATATATATATATAATACATATATATAGAGAGATTTATAGGATTTCATATATTTATGAGTACTTATCTATTTATTTATAAGTATATATTATATACACATATATAGGCACATGTATATCAATGTGTGTGTGTGTGTGTATGTGTGTGTATGTGTTTGAATGTGTTCCTCAATACGTCACAGATATATGTATGCATATAAGTAAACAACACACATGCGTAAACACACTAATCCACACACACACACACACACACATACACACACACACACACACACACACATATATATATATATATTTACTGAGTTCTGACGAGAAATAACTGAGAAGCCATATTATGAATGCTGAGTTTTACTGGTAAAATATAAATTTTGTGATGAAGAAAAACATTTTCATGGAATTCGATATAAGAAGGAATATATGGGAAATTCTTTCAAAATTCATTTTCATCTGTTTATTCATGTTATTTATATATTCGCATCCACAGCTGATATAGTTGTAGAAATTTGCCTGGAATTTATATGGAAATGTCTTTGCAATTATACAGATTTTGGTGACTACTAAAATTTTTCTTAAATATACATTATTTCAAAAAATGATAATCGGATATACCTTTCGGCTATTTATCATTCCTCTCAAAGAAAGGACATAAGCAAAAATACTTTCTGGAAGTATTATTTTAATTATTGAAAACTTTACCTGTTTTTATAAATATTTTCTACGAGAATATTTTGCTTGTTTAATTTAGTCAACCTGAGAATTAACTGATTGTTTTGGGTTTTTTTTTTTCTCCTGGAGGAATATGATAATGTTCAAATATTATCCTGGTTATAATGAAATATTTGAGCATTTCTTCGCACACCTGTGTTTGTAATATTGTTTGCTGAGATTGAGGAATCTTAAATAATAATTATAAAAGAAAAGGAGGTCTTACAAACTGAAACTTGTGACTTTAGGTGGCTTTTATTAATCAAAACTAGTTTGGTTGTTTGTTTTTTTTTTGGTTTGTTTTGTTTCTTTACCCAAAAAGAAGCAGGGTAAAGATATTTCAACTAAAACTTAATCAAAAAGGCCTTTATGTCTTTACGAACCCACCTGGTTTGATGATATAAAATTCATATTTAAAGGGATCAGAGATAACTCCTTCCATCAAAATTTCAACACCTGTTTAATAATGACAATAATTTTACAAGATTCCTCATTATTTTCAAGCTTAATTGAAGCAGAGGAAGCATACTTCAAAAGAAATATGGTTACAGAAGGTTTAAATTTTTTGTGGACGATATTAAAAAGTAAATTCCATTTCTGGTCTTGTTTCAAGCTTGATTAAAACTATTTCACTCTGCATATGAAATACTCTTGAGAAAAGCATGAACATTACAACAACTCATTTACAGTCAGCTGAAATATTACCTGAGTTCATTTAATATTTAGTTGAAGATTCCATTCAATAAAGTATTTTTTCTTTTCCTTTGAAAAGAATTTTCTTTCACTCTTTTAAGAAAAATTGCTACCAAATGGAGTGCAACTATTCGTTTCAATATATCACAGAAAATGGTCAACTGTGGAATTATTCAGAAATAAGGAACCTCACTGAATCCCTGTGTTGCATTGACGACATTATTCAACACATCCCTAATATTGTCTGGAAATCATGTTGTTTAAGCAACTTGACACATATTTCGGATATAATTTGGCTCTATTTTCCTCCCATTTTGATTCTTGTGGGAAATGTTACAAATTGTTTGTCTTTGGTAATTCTGTGGAGACCGAAATTAAAGAGAAACATCATCAGAAATGAACTTATTGCTTTAGCCCTTTCCAATCTATTCATCATTGATTTCTCTCTACTTTTAAAATACCTTTATTCCTTGGATATTAATCTTTACACAGAGAATCAAATTGTATGTAAGATTACAAAATGGCTATTTGACCCAGTTGGGATCTTTAATTCTTGGTTACTTGTACTCATTTCAATTCAAAGAGTTACTGCTGTCATGAAGCCAATCTTAATGAGGAATCCAAATAATGAAAACGGTTCCAAGAAGCAAATTATAATTCTGTTAACCATTTGTATATTGCTAGAATCTCATGTACTATATGGACATGGCTTGGAATACAAGACCAAACCAGAAACCAACACGACTATTCTCATTACAACTTGTGGTATTATCAATTCTACTTACAAGCAATTTTACCGTTATTGGGTTATTTTGGAAATATTTTTTCTAAGTTACATTCCAACTCTTTTTCTTTTCACTTGTAATATTCTAATTGTTCTCAAACTAAGGCAACACTATGCCAACAAGGAACTTTTCAATAACTCAACACAACCAGCGACCATTAACACTCGCAAAATGCGAGCAATGCAAAATTTAAAATTGGTCTTTTACACTAACACAGCTTTTATTGCTTCTCAGGCTCCCATGAGCTTGGTCTTTCTGATTTATGAGCCATGGGACAAGGTAAACAATTCCACAAACACCTGTACTTTCTCATTACTTTATGCAATTAGCACAATGGTCATGTACTGTAAGTATTCTTCAGATATCATATACTTTGCAGTTATTTCAGACTTCAGAAAAGAAATGCTTAAGACTTTTAGATGTATGAAAGCAAGAAACTTTATCACTTTTACGGAACATTCTAGTTTCACAGTGCAATCATCTTTCGTTAATTCAAGAAGAACATCTCAGCCAATATTCACAGAAAATCATTTATCAGATGCTTCAAGGAAATGATTTTTTAAAAGATTTTTGCATAACTATATGTTATTTATGCAATCCAATTTTTTTAACTACTCTTTTTCTATATATGTAGATATATATATATATATATAATATATATATATATATATATATATATATAATCAAAATAAGCAACAAGTATATCCAAGGTTGTGTAGTACAATTGTTTTATGCTACTTCATTTTATTAAACACTGTAAGTATTACATCAGTTTTAAAATGTCGAGCAATCTTCAGCCACTTATAGAATTTTGCTGAACTTATATATATATATAAACACACTATACACACACACACTTATCTTAACGTTCTTTCTACATTGACAGCTTTTACTGTATATTATGCCTTCTTGTTATATACATATCAATAATACATATTATAAAGCTATTTTCTTCAAATGAATAGCCTTTTATCTATGTTAATAGGATTTTCTCTCTATTAACAGCATCGTCTATTTATTAGAAGTGCTGTAGGGACATAAACACTTTTCTGTATATATTAAGTCTTCTCTCTATGCTGACAGCCTTCTCTATATCATGGTTTCAAATTTTGACACAACGCCAGCAATTTGGGTGGGGGAGGGAGTAAGTCGGTTACATCAACCCCAGTACACAACTGGTACTTATTCTATAGATCCTGAAAGGATGAAAGGATAAGTCAACCTTGGCAAAATTTGGAGCATTTTTATCTGGCATGCTAACGATTCCACCAGTGCACTGCCTTCTCTTTACATTAACAGCCTGTTCTACATTAACAATCTATTCCAAATTAATGGTTGTATGTCTGCCTATTAACAGTCTTTTCTATGTATCACCACACACCTCTTTATGTTGATTGTCTTTGCTATGTAGCAGCATTCTTCCCTCTCTATTAGAAGTCTATTCTGTTAGTGACACTCTGCTCTAAATATTGACACACAAAAGACTTTTAGTAAAGAGAGATAAATGCTAATATATATTTTAAAAATCTGTTTATATATAGCAAGCACTATTAAAATAGAAAGGAGGCTGCTACTAAAACAAGATTCTTAATATAAATATATTTCTAAACTTTTTTCTGAAATTAATTATTTCTCTGTATATTGATAACCTTCTTTCTCTGTTGATAGTCTTCTCTTCATATTAACATTATTTTAATAATGTTTCAATTAGTTTTTCTCTTTAATTACACAGAGCCATCAGTATCTAGAAGTAAAAACTTTGAGAACCATTATATAAATACAGTAAGATAGTCTTGTATTTCCTGATATGTTTTGTTGATGGAGTGGAATCCATATTACCCACTTCTGCTATAATTACTACAAAAATCTTTAGAATTATTGAAAAGAAAATTTTTTGAAAAAAAAATAACTGTCAATAAACTTCTTTGTAATGCGTGTGGACTTGTAGAATGTGCCACATTGCACTTCCAGCTATGGCCATCCTGTCTTGTTATTGCTTAACCTCAGGTAAACCAAGGCCAAATAGACATACCTATGGTCAAAACTATTCCAACTCTGACCTCCTCTCTTGATGTTACTGTTCTTAATTAACATTCGTTAAGCCTTAATCAAGCAAACTGATAATTAAAGTGATAACAAGCATAAAACAGCTTGTCTTTTTCTATACAAGGGACAACAATGTTCAACAGTTAGTTTAAAACATTAAGGTGTGATATGAGGGAGACTTCACTGCTGTTTTTAGCATGTCATAAAAATGGCTTCTGACTGGAATATTTCAAATAAAAAATTAAAAAAACGTGCATGTAGCTTTTTTGTTAAATATTGTATCATGATGTGCAGAATTGTCTGGAAATAAAGCAGAATATTAAATATTCTTAGGAACTGGAACAGATGACAATTTTTATTTTTAATTCTGAACATAAAACATTGCACCTCAAGCTACAAAATTGTACAATAGACATACAGACAGATGGACAGACACACAGACAGACAAAGAGACAGGCAGGCAGACAGACAGAATTTGGTATGCAGAGCCTTTGTGACACTCATGACCAGCAGATTGACTTTTTACAATATTAAAGAGATATTTCAAAGTAGATCTATTAAACACATGGACATCAACAAGAGCAACAACAATATGATGTTTTGACCTGCTTGAAATAGCAGCCAAATATCTCCTTCAAATTACAACCACTGTCTTTGATAATGCAGTCGTAGATATTCTGAAGAGAACATTTGAAAAGATTTATGATCCAAGGCTGGAATTCTTTTGATCAAACAAAGGCCTGCTTAATGAAGACTGGCCGAGGGCTAAACAACAACAGCTATTACAGGAATCAACAAGGAAGCTTCAATATTGTCCAAATCTCCAAATCACCAAATTCCATCCAGTCTTTAAAACTGGAATCAGACACAAAGAACAGAACCAGTTACGACAAGAAACATTTGTTTGGTTCGTAACCTTTGCAACATTGGTTTATCCACCAACAACAACAACAAGAGCTACCAGCAAGAATACCTGCTACAAAAACCGGCACCGTAGAATCAAATAAAGAATATAAAAGGAATTAACAGAATACATCTTGTTATTTATTTTCATTCTTCAAATGAAAATATGGTATTCCATCTTTTCAAGAAATATGCAAGAATTTCATGTTGTTGGAAACTCATGCATGGTGTCTTGTATTCTTTGGATTCTAGAGAAGAGAAATGGACCTAGAATAATAAGGACATGTCCTTGATGAGGTTGTGAAAGCTGATTGATTGATTGTCTGAATGATTAATTAAGCACTCAGTTAATTGGTTCACTGGTTAACTAGTTGACTAATAATAATCCTTCTTAGTTTTGACACAAGGCCCACAATTTTGTGGGGCAGAGATTCAGTGAACACCATCTACCCCAGTACTTGATTGATACTTTGATTTATCCACCCCAAAGTTTTGAAAGGCAAAATTGACTTTGGCAGACAGGATGTGAACTCAAAATATAAAGCGTCAGAAGAAATGCCACAAGGTAATTTTTTCTGATGCTCTAATGATTCTACTGGCTCACCAACTGAAGGGGATACAATTAAAGAAGTAAAATAGAACCAGTGCATGTGTCTCTTATTGGCATTATGACCCTCCCAACTGACAATAAAACCAGTACAGAATAACAAGAATCATGCAAACTAAATACAAAATCAAAAAGAAAAAAGAAGTTTTACTTTCCGTATTTAAAGAAAATTTTGGAACATATTCTGAAATTTATTGCCAGGAATGTTATATGTATGAATCCAAAGGCACAGTCTTCAGAGATGGAATTAATTGTTAATAATTAACAATCACTAAAATTTGTATTTCTGGAAGACAACTGACAGCAATCAAATTTTAGATTTGTATATAATTATTGGTCTAAATTACCGTTAATTATTGTAAATAACTTTTTTTTGAAAACATAATTAAGATGAGAAACCATCGTAGTTAATGGGATTTCTGTTTTTAATTTGGAAGTTCATATTTTAATCAGTCTTCACTGTATGTCTGTCTGTCTGTTTGTCTGTGTTGGTCCATTTATCAGTGAGACTCTTTTATTTCTCTTTTTTCTTTGAATCAGTTGTCAATAAGTGGATGCTGGTTCATCATCATCACCATCATCATCATCCGATTCATTTTAATGTCCACTTTTTAAAGATGTTCCAGCCGTGACCATCCCCTCTCTCTGTTGTTTATTCCTGGGTCAACACTGTTCTTGCAGACAGACCTAAATTCAAAGATGTTCCAAATTTGCCAATCCTGTCTTGTTTTGCTGTTATTGTTGTTGTTGTTCTTTAATTCTGGGTCATCCATGAGAAAGCAAACAGACCTATGATCAATGGTGCTCCAGCCATGGCCATCCTGCCATACTATTGTTGTTTAGCCAAGGGGCTAATACAGTTGGAACAGTCAAACCTATGAACAAACATGTTCCATTCATGACCGTAATCTCTTGATCTTTAACCTTGGGGTCAACATTGTTTGAACAGATAAACCCATGATCAAAGGCATTCCAGTTATGGCCATCCTGTTTTGTTATTGCTTGACCTCAGGTAAACCAGGGCCAAATAGACATACCTATGGTCAAAACTATTCCAACTCTGACCTCCTGTCTTGATGTTACTGTTGTTAATTAACATTCGTTAAGCCTTAATCAAGCAAACTGATAATTAAAGTGATCATAAGCATAAACAGCTTGTCCTTTTCTATACAAGGGACAACAATGTTCAACAGTTGGTTTAAAACATTAAGGTGTGATATGAGGGAGGCTTCACTGCTGTTTTTAGCATGTCATAAAAATGGCTTCTGACTGGAATATTAAAAAAAAAAAAAACGTGCATGTAGCTTTTTCATTAAATATTGTATCATGATGTGCAGAATTGTCTGGAAATAAAGCAGAATATTAAATATTCTTAGGAACTGGAACAGATGACAATTTTTATTTTTAATTCTGAACATAAAACATCAATACTGAAAGATTTATTGATTTAAATGTTTAATTTAGGAATTCATTAATTAAAATATTCTTCTCTCTTGTTATAAATATTTCCATAACAATGTCATTAAAATAACAATTGAGGATAAAAATGTTTTTTAGCAGATTTTGTTTGTTTTGTTTTTCCATTTTGTTTTTTCTTATGAAGTAAAAATTTTGATATGACGAACATTTGCTTTATAATCAATAACCAGAATGTATTAATGTTTTTAAAAAATAAGAAACTATACACCCTTGTTAGACCAGAACATGACTGAGTTTTCAGACAAAACTATCAGTATTGTTTCTATGGCAATGAGATTTGATAATACTCATTAAAAATTTTATTGTAAATATCTTGTTCTTTCAAATGTATTTATCAATTGGTAAAAAAATTTGATAATTAGGATTCTAAATACCAAAATACCATTCTGAATGACTACTATATTCTTTGACATGTGTTGTTAGTGGAGTTATTAAAAGAACTAAGAACTATGGTAAAAATTGGTAATAAAATTGATGATTAGAATTTAAAACTCCAAACTACCATTCCTGATTACAGTTATATTCCTGGCTGTTAGGTTAGTGAAAGAATTGTGTTATTTAGTAGTAAAGAAACATTGCTATTGAATTAATAAAAGAATTAGAAACCAGTGTAGAATTGGTAAAATAATTGATTATTAGAATTTAAACTTCCAGAGAACCATTCTGAATAATTGTTATATTCTTTGCTATTAAGTTAGTAAAAAGAGGGTAGAACTGATAAAATAAATTCATGATCAGAATTCATAATTTTGAGTTACTGCCATATTCTTTTAGCTCTGGCTATTAAATTTATAAAAGTTCTTGAAAGCAATGTAAGTGCCACTGGGCACAGGTGCCAGGGGAGGCTGGCAACGGCCACGATCTGTTGGTACGTACAAAGCACCAACCGATCGTGGCCGTTGCCAGCCTCCCCTGGCAACAAAATCTAAGCAGGTATTTGTATATATATATATATATATATATATATATATATATCATCATCATCATCATCATCATCGTTTAACGTCCATTTTCTATGCTGGCATGGGTTGGCCAGTTCGACCGGGGTCTGGGAAACCAGGAGGCTGCACCAGGCTTAAGTCTGATCTGGCAGTGTTTCTACTGCTGGATGCCCTTCTTAATGCCAACCACCCCATGAGTGTTGTGGGTGCTTTTTATGTGCCACCGGCACAGGTGCCAGGGAAGGCTGGCAACGGCCACGAATGGTTGATGTTTTTTACATGCCACCGGCACTACATATCATCATCATCATCGTTTAGCGTCCGTTTTCCATGCTAGCATGGGTTGGACGGTTCTACTGGGGTCTGTGAAGCCAGAAGGCTTCATCAGGCCCAGTCAAATCTGGCAGTGTTTCTACGGCTGGATGCCCTTCCTAACGCCAACCACTCCGTGAGTGTAGTGGGTGCTTTTTATGTGCCACCCGCACAGGTGCCAGACAGAGCTGGCAAACGGCCACGAACGGATGGTGCTTTTTACGTGCCACCGGCACAAGGTCAGTCGGGGCGGCGCTGGCAATGGTCGCGAAACGGAAGGTTCTCTTACATGCCACCGGCACTGGTAACACATCTGCAATTTCCATTGATCGATTTCGATTCTGATCTTCACTTGCCTCAACAGGTCTTCACAAGTAGAGTTTTGTGTCCCAAGAAGGGAAGGTATGCATACGTAGGCTGGCTCCATCCCATGTAGAAGGCCACGGGTTATGGACTCACTTGTCCTGCCGGGTCTTCTCGCGCACAGCACACTTTCAGAGGTCTCGGTCTCTAGTCATTTCCTCAGTGAGACCTAAAGTTCGAAGGTCGTGCTTCACCACCTTGTCCCAGGTTTTCCTGGGTCTGCCTCTTCCGCAGGTTCCCTCAACCGCTAGGGTGTGGCACGTTTTCACACAACTATCTTCATCCATTCTCGCCACATGACCATACCAGCGCAAACGTCTCTCTTGCACACCACAACTGATGCTTCTTAGGTCCAGCTTTTCTCTCAAGGTACTTACACTCTGCCGAGTATGAGTACTGACATATATATATATATATATATATATATAGCCTGGAAAGCGGACGTAAAAAGATGATGATGATATATATATATACATATATATATATATATGTTTAAGTAGTTGAATGAATTATCCTAGAATGGATAATTCGGTTAACCGATACCCGGGTAGCAAATTTACTTCAGAAAGCACGGTTGAAGCTACATGCCAAGGGCAGAAATCAAGTGCTTTCGTGTGGAAATTTGTGTGTTTTTTTACTATAGATAAATGAAAGAATGGAGTCGAACGACTATGGACTCCGTGTGGGCAGTCATCTAAAAGTTTTTGTTCGTCATGATGCTGACATAAGTTCCTTGTCTTTCATGATGAGAAGACGGCATAATGCACCCTTTATTCCTTCGGAATTAAGAATATGCAGTCTCCGAAACATATGTCGAGAATAAAGGAATTTTGTTAAATCGTCGTTCGACTCCATTCTTTGATTTATCTATAGTAAAAAAATACATATATATATATATGTGTGTGTGTGTGTGTGTGTGTGTGTGTATAAATATGTGTGTGTGTTTTAGTATCCTTGTGTGCTGATGCATGTGCGTGTGTATGTCAGTGTATGAATGTGTGAGTATTTATGTGTGTAAATGATAATATTTTAACAAATGTTGTTATAAATAGATTTTATTCAGAAACAAATTGCATTTATTGAAACACAAAACCCACTTTTCAAAGGAGTAAGGGATAAAAAGGATTTAATCAATCTAGCCCAGTGTATTACAGGTATTTATATGTCAATGATAATAACAAAATTAAGCCAGGATGGTAATTGACATCAAACAAACAGAAACTGTTGAATGTGATGAAAACACCAAAATACAATCATTGGAAATGACAAGACATCCCCTGAGAAAACATGGATTTCTTGCATAGAAACAACGAACAGGTGAGCAGTTGGCCCCCCAATACTAGACGGTTCTTTATTTTATCAATCTCTGAAGAAGGAAAGGCTGAGTCAAAGTCAGCCGAAACTAAGAGACACAGGATACGGCTTCTTTGAAAGTTACATAATTAAAAAAAAAAACTGAGATGTTTTTCATTAAGAAACATCCATTCAAACTAACAGGATTTTGCTTGGTTTTAACGAAATTTATATCGTTGTGATGAAGAATTTGTCTACTCTGCAAATTGATGCCATCCTTGACCAATAGCCAAATGTTTTTTATTGCTTGGAACGAGATTGGATTTCTTTATTATATTTCGAATTCCTGAATCAGGATGAGGTCTATCTATATTTTGTTTCATTTATATATAAATGTATATATAAATGTATATATAAATGTATATATATATGTATATATATATATGTGTGTGTGTGTGGTGTGTGTGTGTATAAATATGTGTGTGTGTTTTAGTATCCTTGTGTGCTGATGCATGTGCGTGTGTATGTCAGTGTATGAATGTGTGAGTATTTATGTGTGTAAATGATAATATTTTAACAAATGTTGTTATAAATAGATTTTATTCAGAAACAAATTGCATTTATTGAAACACAAAACCCACTTTTCAAAGGAGTAAGGGATAAAAAGGATTTAATCAATCTAGCCCAGTGTATTACAGGTATTTATATGTCAATGATAATAACAAAATTAAGCCAGGATGGTAATTGACATCAAACAAACAGAGACTGTTGAATGTGATGAAAACACCAAAATACAATCATTGGAAATGACAAGACATCCCCTGAGAAAACATGGATTTCTTGCATAGAACAACGAACAGGTGAGCAGTTGGCCCCCCAATACTAGACTGGTACTTTATTTTATCAATCTCTGAAGAAGGAAGGCTGAGTCAAAGTCAGCCGAAACTAAGAGACACAGGATACGACTTCTTTGAAAGTTACATAATTAAAAAAAAAAATGAGATGTTTTTCATTAAGAAACATCCATTCAAACTAACAGGATTTGCTTGTTTTAACGAATTTATATCGTTGTGATGAAGAATTTGTCTACTCTGCAAATTGAAGCCATCCTTGACCAATAGCCAAAGGTTTTTTATTGCTTGGAACGAGATTGGATTTCTTTATTATATTTCGAATTCCTGAATCAGGATGAGGTCTATCTATATTTTGTTTCATTTATATATAAATGTATATATATGTATATATATATATATATGTATATATATATGTGTGTGTGTGTGTGTGTGTGCAAGTATGTTTATAAAGTTGATGAAGATAACAACTAACACGACAAAGATGAGGTAGAAACTCAGCAGAGAGCTGTTATTAGTTTGACACTCAAGAAATTAGCAAAACATGGAAGGAAATACCTTGAACGTCTTGAGTATAGACTTTTCTTCTGAAAGATGCAATGGAGACAAAGAGGAAAGAACAGTGAAGCAAAATTAGAGATATAGAAGCACACGTCTATCCAAATGGCATGTACATACACACATACTTACACACACACATACATACACACACGCATACTTACATACACACATACACATACGTGCATACACATATACATATACACATGCAGACACACATGAAGTAGCATGAAACAATTGTACTACTCTATCTTGGATATCCTTGTTGCTTATTTTGAGTATAATCACTCCATTTGATTTATATGGATAATACCATACAAAATTCTGGTGCCTTTAACTTAAGTACCAGATTCATCTGAATCTAAATTTTGCTGAACTTATATATATATATATATAAAATGAGAGGTATTGGCATCCAGAAGACCCAAGATGGCAGGTAACATTATTTCCCTTTAGTTAACTCATATCATCTCTGATGAAGCGATATCCCTAATATCCCAGAAACAACTGTAAGACTATCTTTTTTTTAATAAATGTCCCAGAAATTCCACACAGCCTTCGGTTTGTTGTCTCATTTTATTTAACATATACATACATATATACATATATATATATAGGGAGAGTTTACGAAAAAAACAAAGGATGAAGACAGGTGGTGTACAAAACAAACAGATGTAATAGTATAACGCTCAGGAATAGAAAAAGTCTTTTATGTTTCGAGCCTATGCTCTTCTACAGAAAGGGACACAGAGGAAAAACAAGGAGAGAAAACAAATGTATATATATATATACTGTAGGGATTGGTAGTATACCATGTGAGAATGACACAAAATATTTAACATAAAATATTTTCAATAAAATTATTGAAACTGCAAATGAAATAACAGAAAATTTTGAAAACTATTTTCGTTTCTTTTCTTTTTCTCTAAATTAGTCGTTAAACATCAGATATCAGTTTCTTTTTACTAATCAGCATCCCTTGATCTTCAAACTTCAGTTCATACGAAATATTTTTGGTTCTTCTTCAGACTTTAGTAATTTTGAATTATTTTCTTTGGACAAGGATTCCTGACATCAAATCTCCTGGTCTTTTTCGATGTGATCTTCAGATTTTTCACACAAAACGTATATCTGTAAACATATTATTGGTTATAACAATCAGCAACCACAGGAACAACAAACAGGAAAGCAACAATATTACAATACCAGTAATATATTTGACTGAACCAATATGAGAAAACCACAACCCAGATTCTAACCCAAACTCCCTCTCAACAAACAGCTGATATTCAGACTGAGAGCCATTCCCATCTATCTCAACAGCCTCATCATCATCATCGTTTAACGTCCGCTTTCCATGCTAGCATGGGTTGGACGATTTTGACTGAGAGCTGGTGAACCAATCTTGATCTGGCAGAGTTTCTACAGCTGGATGCCCTTCCTAATGCCAACCACTCCAAGAGTGTAGTGGGTGCTTTTCACGTGCCACTGGCACGGGGGCCAGTCAAGCGACACTGGCAACGACCTCTCTCGAATCTTTTACACATGTCACCAGTAAAGGTGCCAGTAAAGTAATGCTGGTAACGATCACGCTTGAATGGTGCCCTTTCACGTGCCACCGGCACGGATCATTATTGTTTTAACATTGGTTCTTCCATGTTTGCATGAGTTGGACAGAGTTTATTGAAGCAGATTTTCTATTGGGCGGGATTCCCTTCCTGCCTGATTCTAAGCAAGGCATTATATTTCTCCATGGCCAGATATATTCTCATAGAAGAGTGGATATGACTGACATTGTTTGTATAAAGGTGACTCTTATTAATAAGTATCACATTTAGGCAATGGGACAAACACACACACACATCATCATCATCATCATTTAGCATCCATTTTGCATATTGGCATGGGTTTAAAGGATTTGACTTAGACAGGTAAGCCAGAGAGCTGTCCCAGGTTCCAGTCTTATTTGGCTTGGTTTCTATGACCGGAGGCCCTTCCTAATGCTAATCCCTCCAACAGTGTAGTGGCTGCCTTCTATGTGTCACTGGTACTGGCCATGGCTGGGATTTCCCATGGCTTCACAAGTCTTCTCAGGCACAGCAAATTACTAGAAGTTCTGGTCACTTGTCAGCGCCTCTGTGAGGCTCTTAGAGATATATGTATACAAGATAGATAGATAAATAGATAGATAAATAGATAGATAAATAGATAGATAGATAGATAGATAAATAGATAGATAAATAGATAGATAGATAGATAGATAGATAGATAGATAGATAGATAGATAAATAGATAGATAGATAGATAGATAGATAGATAGATGGATAGATAAGATAGATAGATAGATAGATAGATAGATAGATGGATGGATAGATAGATAGATAGATAGATAGATAGATAGATAGATAGATAGATAGATGGACAGACGATGATGATGATGATGGCGATGAGGATTACTGGCATGCTGCCTACTGTGTTACCAGACTATTTTTTAAAAAAAAGGGAAAAAATTGAAACCATAAATATGGCAGTGTTCCAGCATGACTGCAGCCCCATCTCTCTCTCTCTCTCTCCCTCTCTATCCTATCTATCTCTCTATCCTATCTATCTCCCTGTCTATCTATCTATCTATCTCTCTCTCCCCACATTTCTCATAATCATGGCAGAAAATCTTTTACAGAGTTCCTTGTCTCCAGAAATGGAAACTAGTTATTCCCAGTGATTCGCTACGTCATATCAAGCTTTTGCCTCATGTTTTTATCGAAATAAAATAACAAAAACTCTTCTCTCCAATTCAGCAACAACCACAACAACAACAGCAACAACAACAATATCCTTCAAAGTTACTTTGGGCCGGCAAAGGAAGCCTCAACACTTTCTCATCAGCTGCAAGTAACAAGAGTCCACCTCTCCTTCAAATCACATCATACGAAGTGAAAAGACAAAACTGACAGAATAAAAGATGAGATGGTCACATCTCGTGTCTGGTTTTGATCATGGGTTCTCTCAATCAGGCTTTACTCAGGGTTAAACAATAGCAATGAAAGGAATCTTGTTATCCCTATGATGACCACGTGATTAAAAACTTTGCTTGCTAACCACAGTTTGGGGTTCAGTCCCACTGCAAAGCATCTTGGGTGAATGACTTCTGCAATATTCATAAGCTGACCAAAGACTTGTAAGAAGATTTGGTTGACATGAATTTAAAGAGTTTACCAGATGTGTGCGTGTGCATGTGTGTGTGTGTGAGAGAGTGTGTGTGTGTGTGTGTGTGTGTGTGTGTGTGTGTGGTGTGTGTGTGTGTGTGTGTGTGTGTGTGTGTGTGTGTGTGTGAGTGTGTGAGTGTGTGTGTGTGTGTTTGTTTACATCTGCATGCTATAAAATTTGTGAGCTGCTTGTCTGCTTGTTTCAACCCTTGAGAAATAAAGATTCATTACTTCGAAGAAAAAAAAACAAAAAGAAATGGTGATAAAAAAAAAGATTACAGATAAGAAAGGCATCCAGTAACAGGACATTGCTTCAATAATGTATTTGTCTAACCCAGAGCTAGAATTTTTTTTTTTTAAAAAAAGGCGTAGGAATGGCTGTGTGGTAAGTAGCTTGCTTACCAACCACATGGTTCTGGGTTCAGTCCTACTGCGTGGCACTTTAGGCAAGTGTCTTCTACTATAGCCTTGGGCCAACCAAAGCCTTGTGAGTGGATTTGGTAGACGGAAACTGAAAGAAGCCCATCGTGTATATGTATATGTATATATGTGCGTATGTGTTTGTATGTCTGTGTTTGTCCTCCCAACATCGCTTGACAAGCGATGGTGGTGTGTTTACATCCCCATAACTTAGCGGTTCAGCAAAAGAGACTGATAGAATAAGTACTAGGCTTACAAAGAATAAACCCTGGGTTCGATTATCTCAACTAAAGGCAGTGTTCCAGCATGGCCACAGTCAAATGACTGAAACAAGTAAAAGCGTAAAGAGAGTAAAGAGAGTGTAAAGGAAACAACTAAAAAGTGGAGAGAATTTATTAATTTATATTTCAAAGTGAATCTTACCTCTTTCGGTGCCTGGCATCAAAGACATCAAAAAACTCCAGTTTCCAGTCATCCTCAAAGAATACTTTAATAAAATTTTCAGTTTCTTCATACAATACATCCACATACAGAAGTTCTCCAATATCTCTGCGGCTTTTAATTACTTCAGCAATAGGTGTGTGTGGAGATAGGAGCTTTATTCCACTAAATGTAAGTTAAAGATTGTTTGTTTTTATTGTTTATTCTTTCAGAGAACACACAATGGTAAAAAAAAAGTCACAATTAAACATAATTATAAATTCAGATTGTCACATGTGACGATGGAAATTCAAAATTATAATTGCAAAATACTAACAACAATAATATACACATCCATTGCAAGAAGGCTGAGGGTGTCTTGGCATCACTCACCAAGTATTTTGTGAGCTGCTCTCAGGCTATCTATCTGCGACTTTATATAGTTATGGTAAGACCTCGCCTGGAATCTGCATCACTGGTCTGGAACCCCTATCTTGCCCAGGATATTAATCATCTGGAAGCTGTTCAGTGTCATGCAACCAAGAGAATACCCTCCATCAGGCATTTGCCATATTCTGAACGCCTTACTTCCCTAGGCAAGGATACATTGAAACTCCGACGTCTGGCAACTGACTTGGAAGACACCCATAAAATTATTAACCATCTTACAAACAATAACTCTGAGCACCTTTTCAAACTCCATCTGTCTAACACCCGTGGACATGTTTACAAAGTCAGAAAACAGCACAGCTCCTTCCATGACTTTCGGAAACATTTTTACATACTAAGGGTTGCTGAAGCATGAAACAAACTGCCGGCATCAGTTGTTAGTTGTTGGAGTACTGCATCCTTCAAAACTTCCATGCTTCCTGAGATTCGCCAACACTACACCTGATTTTCTCCCCTCCATACACACGCAAGCATGTATCTGACTCATACACTGTTCATTTCCCAGACATTTGTACATTACTGCATATACTTTATACGCACTTTTGACAAGTTGTGGTGCATCTGAGCACTGTATACAATAATTTCATTATTATTATTATTAAAGGAAGTATTGGACATCAGTCAACTCCAAGCAAAATAAATATGTTGGAACACAAATGTGAGTACTTCTTTACCTTGGAAATTCCCTCAGAGAAAGGGAGTGGGGGTAAATGCCAAACTTGTAGTAAATATATTTTATTGTCTCTGCAGTAAATTATGATTATTGTAAAACACATCACTTCTGACAGGAAATTTCCAGAAGTCTATAGTTTGTATATAACCTGACTGAAAGGAAATGGAACATTGAACATGTTTAGACATACAAAACCATTTAACGTAATGTCTAAGGCATTTTAATGTAATTATTGTTTTTAAAAGTATTTTGTTTTAATGTTGTAGGAAAAAAGTCTCCGAGTCAAACGCCCCAAGAATTGAGAAAGCTAAACAACTGCAAAAGCTAGGAGTTCCTCTCTCTCCAGGATAACACTTACTCAGTGATGTTAAAGTATTCACTTTTGCCTTTGACTCCAGTAAATTCCAGATGGATTTTTCCATTAATTGTTGATAATCCTGATATGTTTACCTGGAATTCGTAAGCTGAAGTTAGAAAAACAAAAAATTAGAAATATTTGCTATACATTTTTTCTTTACTCAATCAATAAAATTGATACCTGTCATACACTGGATCAATACAATTGCATGTATAACAAAAATCACATGAAAATGAAAGTTTTTATTTCCACCACAATGACATTCTATAATGCAGTTGAGCAGAGCTTTCTTTCTTTGAAAGTTGAATTAACAAAGTTTTATGGATCAACCAGCAAAGAAGTCTTCATATTCAATAAATGGTAAACAATTCTAAATCAGTCACAATTCATTCCACATATTTTACAACCTGGTTAAGAAACATTGCATGTATATATATACAACAGGCTTCCTTCAGTTTCTGTCTACCAAATCGACTCACAAGTCTTTGGTCAGCCCGAGGCTATAGTAGATGACACTTGCTCAAGGTATCACGCAGTGGGTCTGAACCCGGTATCATGTCGTTGGAAGGTAAGCTTCTTACCACACAGCTAAGCCTGTACACACACACACACACACACACACTTACACATACACATATATATAAATACACACGCACATACACATGCATATATATATATATAATTATTATTATTCATTATTCCTTGAATGATCATTTTCCATGCTGGCATGGATTGGAAGGTTTGACCAGAGCTGGCAAGCCAGGGAGCTGCACCAGGCTCCAGTCTGATTTGGCAATGTTTCTACAGCTGGATGTCCTTCCTAACACCAACAATTTTTTAGAGTGTGCTGGGTGCTTTTAGCAGAGCCCTGGCACAGGATCCTTAAAGGGCAATCCTCTTCCCCAGTGGGGGTAGCCATAACATTCCGGGCTGTAGAGTACAGGTCTTCTTGAGTACAGCACAGGGGTCAGCTATCTTGGTCCTTTGTCATCTTACCTGAAAGGCTCAGCATCATGAGCACTTCATCCCATGTCTTCCGAGGTCTCCCCTTCCACATGTTCCATCTAATTTCAGAGATCAGCACTTGTTTATGGAGCTGTTGGTGTCCATCCACATCACATGACCAAACCAGCAGTCTTATATGTGGGTGTGTGTGTGTGTGTATATATAAATAAACATGTATGTGCATATGTATGTGTGTGTGCATGTATATACATATATGTGTATATATATCTATATGTATATATATAAATATAAACAGCTAAAGACAATGTAAGACCATAAAGTAAAAATTCTATCATCACTAATTGTAACTGAGAGCATTGGAGCACCTTTATTGCAAGAAATAGGTGTTAAGAGCTCTTAATGCTGTAAGAAGCATACAATACATATGCACCGACAGGAGAGATAACCACCCTATTTGATCACTAGACTAGTTTCACCTATCAGTCATAGGTTCATCAGTAGTGACAACTCAAACACTCAATGGTTTGACTAAATCCAGTTGTCACAATGCGCTTCACATTGTTTTAGCCTTGAAACGACGCCACCCCGCTGGCTAAACAAGCAGGCCAACAGAAAAAAGAGTGAAAGAAAGTTCTGGTGAAAGAATACAGCAGGGATCGCCACCACCCTCTGCTGGAGCCTCGTGGAGCTTTAGGTGTTTTTGCTCAATAAACACTCACAACGCTCGGTCTGGGAATCGAAACCGAGATCCTATGACCACAAGTCCACTGCCCTAACCATTGGGCCATTGCACAAGAAATAAGAGTTAAAAACTCTTAATACAAACTTAAAAAAGGAAAATGGGCCACTTCGGTATATAATAGTCAGAAAAAAAAC
The DNA here is from genome assembly GCF_006345805.1 of Octopus sinensis. NCBI lineage: Eukaryota > Metazoa > Mollusca > Cephalopoda > Octopoda > Octopodidae > Octopus > Octopus sinensis. The sequence goes on along the minus strand of NC_043007.1, from coordinate 5,379,313 downwards.
AAAAAAGCAATTCGAACATTTTCTTTATCTTCGTTGCCTTGAAATGATAAGATAATGAAACAATTACCAGTGGGTGATTGGTTCATTATCTTATCCACCCTGAAAGAATAAAAAGTAAATTTGACTACAGCAAGATTTGAACTCAGGCTGTAAAGCAGCAGAACCACAACACCAAAGATTCGGTCATTGTACTGCGGTCAGCGTTCTTTTATCCTTAGTACATTCAAACAGTTGTCAAATGAACCTGTAAATCTGAATTATCTCATCCTCTGTGAATTAACACAGATTTGCCGTATGATTACAGCTGATAATTCTAGTTGTGACAGCGATAGATTATGTAAACTGATGGGAATTTCATTATGGGAAAACTGAAATCATACAGTCTGGACAATATTCATGACATTAGAGTCAGAATGCAAGAGTGCAAGCATTTTTGTATTGGTCCGTAGTTATGTATATTGGTCCACCATACGTGTGTGTGTGTGTGTGTGTCTATTTGTAGATACATAGATGGCCAAACAGACAGACAGATAGATATCTATTTTTTTTCACTCCTTGTTTATTCTGTGTCCCTTTCTGTAGAAGAGCATAGGCTCGAAACATTCAAAGACTTTTTCTATTCCTGAGCATTATACTAATACATCTGTTTGTTGTCTACACCACCTGTCTTTGTCTTTTGTTTTTTTCCGTAAACTCACCCTAGATAGATAGATAGATAGTTAGATAGATAGATAGATAGATAGATAGATAGATAGATAGATAGATAGATAGATAGATAGACAGATAGACAGATAAATAGATAGAGATATACAGTATTACATAGGAACAACTCCAGGTGGGGCTAGCTTGCATATATTTACATCATTACCTGCAACAATTTTAAAGCATAATATAACATATATATTGTAAAATGTGTGCACACACACACATACACACACACATACATACACACACATACACACATACATATATAGACGTAGTAATAGCAATAAACATAGTTAGGTTTGATTTAAATATATTCACATGGAGCACACCCAATACAGAATAGAAGTACAAAATGAAATATGACGACAATATGTAGTTTCTTGACTTCACAGCTGTTTCAGGAAGCTCAGACTTACGTAATAATCATAATAATCATGATTTGCAAATGAAAAGTGCAAAAAGTGTCACAGGCATGTACAAGTAACCAGTCATATGAAGATATTCTTTTCTACTCTAGGTACAAGGCTTGAAATTTTTGGAGAGGGGGCCAGTCGATTAGATCGACACCAGTATGCAATTGGTACTTAATTTATCAACTTCGAAAGAATTAAAGGCAAAGTTGATCTCAGTAGAATTTGAACTCAGAATGTAAAGACAGACGAAATACCTATTTCTTTACTACCCACAAGGGGCTACACACACAGGGGACAAACAAGGACAGACAAATGAATTAAGTTGATTATATTGACCGCAGTGCGTAACTGGTACTTATTTAATAGACCCCAAAAGGATGAAAGGCAAAGTCTACCTCAGCAGAATTTTAACTCAGAACGTAGCGACAGACAAAATACCGCTAACGTTTCTGCCAGCTCACTGCCTTGTCATATGAAGATATTACAGTAAGTCTCACTCCATTCAGCAAGAGAAGATTGGCAAAAGGGTCCATCCTATTGGGGTGGTGTCAATAGGATGAACTTAAACCATTCAAAGCAACACTCAAGCACAGCCAGAATCGAATGAGTGAAAGCCAGTAAAAGATCAAAATATAAACATTTAAGTGATGCTATTAGGAAACAATGATGAAAAAAAATTTTAATTTTGTTTTACATTGCAGTATAAATTTTTACAAGGAGGATTTCAAATTGATTGTCATAAGGATTCATAAGGCTGGAACCTAACTCATTTTCCATGGTGTATGTCTGAAATTACAACCCACCACCACCACCACCGAATGGGATGCCAGTCTGTGACAGGGTTCACTTGGCAGCTGTTGTCAGAAATCCCTTTACAGCTGGAGTGGACGTAAGCAACGTGGAACGAAATGGTTTTTGCTCAATATCACAGTGCATCACCCACTCTGAGAATTGAAACCACCACGTTACAATCATGACCACAACACTCTACGAGTGTTGTGGTCATGATTTTTTGTCTGCACCTTCACACTTAACTTGCATCAATCAAGCTGTGAATGTAAGAAAATATTAATTCCCCATCATTTAATGTCTGTTGTTCATGCTGTCATGTGTTGGACGGTTTGACCAGGATTGGTAAGCAGGAAGGCTGCACCAGGCTCCAGTCTGATTTGGCATGGTTCCCTACAGCTGGATGCCCTTCTTAACGTCAGCCACTCTGAGATGGGTGCTTTTATGTGCCACTGGCTCGAGTGCCATTTCCATGACACCAGTATCTTCCGTGACTGCAATTTTGCTCGGCTTCATGGGTCTTCTTCTCAAGCACGACATAATACCAAAGGTCTCGGTATTGTAAGAAATAAAAAATGACAAGCAGAAATATCTTCCAAAAAATTTGTGTAATTAGAAGAAACCAAAATTTAAACAGAATCACTTATCATGGTATGAAATAGAATCAATAAGTTTAAGACTTACCACAGTATGGAACGGAAGCAAAGGTTTCCAGCATCTGTTTGCCTCTTCCTAAGGATTTATCAGCATGAAACCCCATCAATCCAATGTGACCAAGTGAATAAAAGCATTTTCCACTATGAAGATCTTCAACTGTATTACAGGGGTAACTTATGAGGGGACAACGACTGTTAATCGATTCAATATAAAAATATTGAGATCTTTTATGACTGCACGAGAATATATTGGCAACGTCTGCAAAGATAAAAGAAAACTAATGTGATGGGGAAAAGAAATTTAGTTTCATAAAACACATGGGTATCCCTGGACATGTCTTTCTCCAGTTATTCTTTCATTTTTCAGTTCTTAGTTTGCTTCCAAACCACAAGGTTTTAGGTTCAGTTTCAGTGCAGAGCCTCTTGCACAAGTGTTTTCTGCTATAGACACACAGGTAGACCAAAGCCTTGTAAAGGGATAGGGTAAATGGAAACTGAAAGAAACCTGTTGTGTATGTATGCACATATGTGCACATGTGTGTGTGTGCATGTGCATGCATGCATGTGTGTGTGTGTGTGTCTCTCTCTCTCTCTCTCTCTCTCTCTTTTTGTCTTGATGTCATGTAATACTCATGAATGGCACCATCACAGAAGCAGTTCCTTCACTTCCAGTCTTACAGGAGAGCGTGTTTAGCCATGGAGAAATATTTCCTGACTTGGAAACAGGTGAAGACGGGAAATGCATGTAGCCACCCCAATCCAATCTGTAAACATGGAAACATGGGAAGTGAGGCATTAATCCAAAGACGATGACGATAATGATGATTGACATCAACTAATGGCAGTTTAATGAATAAATGACAAGAAGAAGTTCCACTGAGGTGGCTGACATGTCTCACCTGCAATGTTGACTTTGTATCAAAATTAAGTCAAAAACATTAATTAGTAATTCCAATTAATCAAAATTCTCCAAGTCTCTAAATCAGTGTTCTTTGATATGACAAAGGTCATTTCTTCTCACTCATTATAGTGAAGACATGTGGCTTAGTGGTTAAACTATTCAGCTCATGAGCGTAAAGTGGTGAGTTCAATTCCTGTTGTGTCCTTGAGCAAAACACTTTATTCCTCATTGCACCAGTCCACTCAATTGTCAAACGTGTAGATACTCGTCCATCTAGAATACTGCTGCCTCCAATCCTAATTTATGGAGGATATTTGCATAGAGAGTGATCACATCAAAACTAACTAGAATCTTCTTTAGATTTGCTATTTTTGAAATGTTATTTGGGAATTTCATCTCTGATAAAACTAGGAACTAGTTTGCATAATGGTTCCAAAATTGTTTCTAATGAATTGCTTAATTGTTGGGCACTTGATGTTGGTTCTACAACAACTGGACATAATTATAAATGGGACAGCTTGGAGATTTTTATACATGATGTATTTTTGTATGTGATGCATTTCTGTATATGGTGTATAGAAGTTCTTTAACCCTTTCGATACCAACCTGATTGAAACCACCTCTGGGGCTCTGAGTACAAATGTCTTGTTTCCATAAGTTTTGAATTAAAATCTTCCACCAAACCTTAGTCACAATTTATGTTCCTAACACTGGCTTAATGATAACTAAGTTATTTTACTAAATTCTTTGTTGTATTTAAAATTAATTGAAAGAAACACAGAACATCTCAACAGAAATAAGGTAACGAAAGGGTCAAGCTGTCAAATTGACCGAATGTTTAGAAGTCACAAAAGTTACTTCTTTTTACCTCAAAATTAGATAATCCAACTTTTTTCCATTAAATTACTTTAGAATTTGTTAATTTTTGCTATTTTGGAGATTCAACACGAAACTATTCGCTTGCAAATGAGTTTTCTAATTACCCAACCAACACTGCACCTACTTCATTGCCAATAATCTTTTTCCCTTCGTCGTAAAATAGATATCATCCACCAAAAAATAGTTAACCTACTTACTGTCGTTGGCTTTATTTATTATATTAAGGATTCCCCCGATGATTGAACCTGGAATCTTGGATTGTGTACAACCAGGCTGGAAATGTCCTCCATTGGGGTAAAAATCGACGTCTCCAACAGGAGCATTCATTCCAAGAGAGAAATCTATGATGTCACCAGTGTCTGTGTGAATGACATCCACAAAATCAGCATCGGTTGAGTCGAGATGAACCTTGGGATCTGTTGACTCAAAATAGGGAGCTGCAGGATCCAAACCTGTAAGAAAAGGGTTAAAAGAGTAAACAATCAACTTACTTCCTGTTGTGTCTTAATAACATTTGACATTTGAAGAAATCTTAAGAGTCAGATTTGATTGGCAGACTATTTCTTGTTACACATATTGAATAAACTTTGCTATATTGAACATTCATATCATACACACACACACGTACACACACACACACATAAGTATGTATGAGGTTAAAGAAATAAGAACCCGTAGCCACTCATAATAAGGAGTACTAGTGAAATGTCGCAGTACAAACCTCAATAAAATGTAAACATAATAGACCAGACATAGTGATTTGGGACAGAGAAGAGAAATTGTGTAGAGTTGTAGACATTAGTTGCTCTCAGTATATGTTAACATAAAGTTAAAGTTCGGCTAAAAAGAAAAAAATCTATGCTGAACTCTTGAGAAATTTACAGTTACTCTACTCAGATTACAAGTTCAGGTTTATACCTGTAATTATTGGGGCTCTGAGATCTGTAACACACAATTCTTAAGTATCAATCTTGAGAAATTAGGCTTGTCAAAACTAGAAAGAAGAAAGCTGATTCGAAGACTACAGCTCCAATCCATCAGTGGAACTGTAAAAATCTGTAAAACTTTGCAGAAGTTTATCATTTAAATATACATGAGCGTGTCTAGATATGCAACTATATGCATGAGAAGACTTACATAAAACAAAACATACAAATCTGTATGTGCACTGACTCCAGATATTGCATAACTCTTGATGAAGGTGCATGACATCATCAGATTTTTGTTTCACTTGTGGCTAGATTGTGAGGGTGGCTCTCTGTGTCACTGCAGGACACCACTCACTATTTGTATTTCCTTAGAGGTGGTACCTTTGGCTACTACTGCCTGGATTTTATCTTTCAGAAAGTCATGTAACCACTTTTCTTGTTTTCCAACTATTCTAAGATCATGCCAACTTTATCAAAGACTTTCACCAAGTTGAGATATATCACATTCACATTTGAGTGGTTGAAACATCCAGTCATAATGCTTTAAGGGCTGTATCAGGCAGCTTCTCCTTGATCAGACACCACGGTGGGTGTCGGTCAGCAGATTATTTTCTTCAAGGAACATGATTTGTTTCCTTCTGACTATTCGTTCCTTGAATTTGCTGCTATGCAAGGTTACAGGGATAAACCTACAGTTTTTAGGCATCTGCCCTGCTCCCTACATTATGAATGGGGGCATATTGTTCCTTCCTTCAACTTGTCTGGAAGTTTGTCATTTGCAAGGAAACTCTGGAAGACAGACTGTGGTTGCTTTGCTGTTGCACATTTATATATATGTATATATATAAATGTGTGTGTGTAGGTGTGTGTAAAAGGGTAAAGAGCCCCTTCAGTCCGGAATGGCCATGGGATGCTCCTAGAAAGTTTCCATCAGAGGCACAAGTCCGGGCAAGGTTGTTTACAGAAGACCAGCATTCGCCCATGCATACCAGTCTTCCCTCTCTGTGCCACCGATGTAATTCAAGGGAGAAGCAAAAGCTGATACAGCCTGGCACCAGTAAGGTTGCAACTCATTTCTACAGCTGAGAGAACTGGAGCAACAGGAAATAAAGGGTCTTGCTTAAGAAGACAACACAGAGCCATGTCCAGGAATCGAACTCACTACCTCATGATTATGAGCTCAATGCTTTAACCACTGAACCATCCACTTTCACTTATATATATATATATATATATATATATATGGATTGGTGAATGTTTGAGTAATATATGTATGTATGTATGCATATATATATATGTATATATATATGTATGTGTGTATATATATACTCTTTTTCTCTTTTACTCTTTTACTTGTTTCAGTCATTTGACTGCGGCCATGCTGGAGCACCGCCTTTAGTCGAGGAGCAAATCGACCCCGGGACTTATTCTTTGTAAGCCCAGTACTTATTCTATCGGTCTCTTTTGCCGAACCGCTAAGTGACGGGGACGTAAACACACCAGCATCGGTTGTAGGGGGACAAACACAGACACACAAACATATACACACACACTTATATATATATACATATATACGACAGGCTTCTTTCAGTTTCCGTCTACCAAATCCACTCACAAAGCATTGGTCGGCCCGGGCTATAGCAGAAGACACTTGCCCAAGATGCCACGCAGTGGGACTGAACCCGGAACCATGTGGTTGGTTAGCAAGCTACTTACCACACAGCCACTCCTGCGCCTATATATATATATGTGTGTGTGTGCACAGAGCCAAAATCAATTGTTGCAAATCAGTATGACACCAAGTTGATCATAACAGATAAAGCAATAAATAACAAAACTAAAAAAACATGATTCATAAATTTGATTAATCTGGCGATATGAAGAAGAAAACAAAATTTCCTGATAAGCGTCTTCGAGGGCTGATAAAGCTGTTTGCACAAGCTGTCCACTGTACGAAATATTACATGTGCGTACTGATATCTATGTGTTGCTGTAGCTACTTATTCAACAGATCAAAAGTATTCCAGCCATGACCACCCTCACTTGTATATACATAACTGCATTACACAATGTATGCCATCATATTTTTTTAAGAGGGTAGAATCGAGGGAAACTGGATAGCTACATGAAGCTGCTATGCAACTTTATAGAGACTCCCTTGTCGGATTGTAGATTATATAAATGGCTTATATCCATGTAGAGAATTGATTTATAAGCATTTAAGAATAAATCTGCACTTATTGAGATCAACTAATAGCACATCTTTAAATGTGTAAATTCAAGAGAACTTGCAGGCATATAATCAGTCAGAGCAGTTTTTAAGAGCCCTACATTTAGCACAAAAGCAGTGAAGCATGAATTTCCCATATAGCTCATACTTTAATTGTGCTCATTAGCGGCCTTCATTATGCATTTGGTGGGGTTTATCTTAATGTTGAGCACATTTATGTATGAACTAGCTCTATGACCCGACAACGCCGGGTCATAGTGCTAGTGCATGCATATACAGCTGCATGCGTGCGCACATACACACGAGTACTGTCCAAATTTCTGACCAATCACATACAGCTAGCTGGCATTCAATTGGTGTATCAAGTTTCGGGCATTTTGATTGGGTTTTGGATAAAAAATTCACAAAAAAGTCACTTCTATTGATTTTTTAATGGCTTTGCAACATATAGGCGCAACATATAGGCGCAGGAGTGGTTGTGTGGTAAGTAGCTTGCTTACCAACCACATGGTGCTGGGTTCAGTCCCACTGTGTGGCACCTTGGGTAAGTGTCTTCTACTATAGCCTCAGGCTGACCAAAGCCTTGTGAGTGGATTTGGTAGACAGAAACTGAAAGAAGCCTGTCGTATATATGTATATGCATATATATGTGTGTGTTTATGTTTGTGTGTCTGTGTTTGTGCCCCACATCGCTTGACAACCGATGCTAGTGTGTTTATGTCCCCATAACTTAGCGGCTCAGCAAAAGAGACCGATAGAATAAGTACTAGGCTTACAAAGAATAAGTCCTGGAGTCGATTTGCTCGACTAAAGGCAGTGCTCCAGCATGGCCGCAGTCAAATAACTGAAACAAGTAAAAGAGTAAAAGATATGTGAAATTTGAACTTTTCACAGCTGTTTCAGGAAGCTCAGACTTATGTAATAATCATAATAATCATGATTTGCAAATAAAAAGTGCATAAGGTCACAGGTATGTACAAGTAACCAGTCATATGAAGTTATTCATTTCTACTCTAGGCACAAGGCCCGAAACTTTTGGAGAGGAGGCCAGTCGAATAATTTATTCTGCTGAATGATTTATTCTTTAGCTACCAAGAGGAGACCAAAGTGATCTTACCAATTTCTGACTCTAACAGTACCAAAAAGCATCGGTAACCAGTAATAGTGAGGTATGATAGATGGAAAATAGCTAAAGCTTATTATGTATGTATAGACAGATAGGAAGCAAGCAGGCAAACAGACAGACATACAGATAGAGATAGATGGATAGATGAACAGATAGGTGAAAGACAGACAGACAGACAATAACAAGATATATTTCTAAAGCCATTTATCATTAATAAAGATTAAGTAGGATACAAATACATACCCAATTATTTGATTGATTGTTTTTCATTTAACATTTATCATTGCTACATTGGTAAAATGGCTTTTGAGACAAAATATTAAAGTACAACTTTCATAAGTCATGAGTTCTCGTAAATAACAAGCATTAATTGGATTTAGGTTTCCACGCATCACATGATTCAGTAAGTCACCATTTTCTTTGTGACTGACTTCATTTCTCACCAAATTTATCACCACCACCATTTATCAGCTTGGATGCCTTTAATGGGTTCACTTTGTTGCAAGCTTTTGTGCCAGGTCCCCAGTCGGATAGTTCCTTCCTCTTTCCCTTCTACAAGTCTCAGATGCACTGTAAAGGGTCGTGACTGTAGTCTCTGATCCTGGCAATACAAAATAAGATTAAGCACCAAAGCACCACGAAAGAGATTGAACCCTGTCCTGCAAGGCCAAAAAGTCTTCATTTGTTCTTCAGTGGTTATTGGGAAGTCTGTGAGAAAGTAAACACAGCTGATGAGGAAGGGGATAAAAGCATCTGAGTGAAGGGGATAAAAGATCGGCCAGCTCTGGCGAGTGGAAGCCATTGTAGCAAGAGTCGAAATGTCTTGGAGGAGATACAGCATCTTTTTGTGGAGCAGAGGACAGGACATGTCTGTGAGTGATTTTGTGCCAATCAGTCAGATGGCACTATTCTGGAAGCAATCTGGGATGTACAGCACCATCCAAGTTGTGAGAGCAACATCCCAATAACTGCACCATCCCAGTTGTGAGAGCAACATCCCAATAACTGCACCATCCCAGTTGTGAGAGCAACATCCCAATAACTGCACCATCCCAGTTGTGAGAGCAACATCCCAATAACTGCACCATCCCAGTTGTGAGAGCAACATCCCAATAACTGCACCATCCCAGTTGTGAGAGCACATCCCAATAACTGCACCATCCCAGTTGTGAGAGCAACATCCCAATAATAACTGCACCATCCTAGTTGTGAGAGCAACATCCCAATAACTGCACCATCCCAGTTGTGAGAGCAACATCCCAATAACTGCACCATCCCAGTTGTGAGAGCAATTCCCAATAACTGCACCATCCCAGTTGTGAGAGCAACATCCCAATAACTGCACCATCCCAGTGTGAGAGCAACATCCCAATAACTGCACCATCCCAGTTGTGAGAGCAACATCCCAATAACTGCACCATCCCAGTTGTGAGAGCAACATCCCAATAACTGCACCATCCCAGTTGTGAGAGCAACATCCCAATAACTGCACCATCCCAGTTGTGAGAGCAACATCCCAATAACTGCACCATCCCAGTTGTGAGAGCAACATCCCAATAACTGCACCATCCCAGTTGTGAGAGCAACATCCCAATAACTGCACCATCCCAGTTGTGAGAGCAATATCCCAATAACTGCACCATCACCAGTTGTGAGAGCAACATCCCAATAACTGCACCATCCCAGTTGTGAGAGCAACATCCCAATAACTGCACCATCCCAGTTGTGAGAGCAACATCCCAATAACTGCACCATCCCAGTTGTGAGAGCAACATCCCAATAACTGCACCATCCCAGTTGTGAGAGCAACATCCCAATAACTGCACCATCCCAGTTGTGAGAGCAACATCCCAATAACTGCACCATCCCAGTTGTGAGAGCAACATCCAATAACTGCACCATCCCAGTTGTGAGAGCAACATCCCAATAACTGCACCATCCCAGTTGTGAGAGCAACATCCCAATAACTGCACCATCCCAGTTGTGAGAGCAACATCCCAATAACTGCACCATCCCAGTTGTGAGAGCAACATCCCAATAACTGCACCATCCCAGTTGTGAGAGCAACATCCCATAACTGCACCATCCCAGTTGTGAGAGCAACATCCCAATAACTGCACCATCCCAGTTGTGAGAGCAACATCCCAATAACTGCACCATCCCAGTTGTGAGAGCAACATCCCAATAACTGCACCATCCCAGTTGTGAGAGCAACATCCCAATAACTGCACCATCCCAGTTGTGAGAGCATATCCCAATAACTGCACCATCCCAGTTGTGAGAGCAACATCCCAATAACTGCACCATCCCAGTTGTGAGAGCAACATCCCAATAACTTGCACCAATAACTGCACCATCCCAGTTGTGAGAGCAACATCCCAATAACTGCACCATCCTAGTTGTGAGAGCAACATCCCAATAACTGCACCATCCCAGTTGTGAGAGCAACATCCCAATAACTGCACCATCCCAGTTGTGAGAGCAATATCCCAATAACTGCACCATCCAGTTGTGAGAGCAACATCCCATAACTGCACCATCCCAGTTGTGAGAGCAACATCCCAAAACTGCACCATCCCAGTTGTGAGAGCAACATCCCAATAACTGCACCATCCCAGTTGTGAGAGCAACATCCCAATAACTGCACCATCCCAGTTGTGAGAGCAACATCCCAATAACTGCACCATCCCAGTTGTGAGAGCAACATCCCAATAACTGCACCATCCCAGTTGTGAGAGCAACATCCCAATAACTGCACCATCCCAGTTGTGAGAGCAACATCCCAATAACTGCACCATCCCAGTTGTGAGAGCAACATCCCAATAACTGCACCATCCCAGTTGTGAGTCAATACTCCACTGTGAGTCCCTCCTGAACTTTGTAAAGCATCAATAACTTTTGAGTACTGAAGCATTTTGTACTTCCTAATAGAAGAGCTAACGTTTGAAACCTGGTCCTAGCTATGTCGGAATATGTTGTTAATGGTAAGTTTTGTCAGTTATGTATCAATATAGACTTTCACATCACCATTTTTATTAAGACTGGAATAAAATCATTATAATCACCAGATATTCGGGAGAGATTTGCTATTCTTTCGCCAGCATAACCAGCAGTGTGAGCTCCAAGGCTGTGTCCTATTATGTGAGTTTTCTTTGGGTCGTTAGCAGCTTTCTCGTTAAGAAATTTGACCAGAACTGCAATTTGTGCACCTACAACACGAGTATTGGATGCTGCTCGGCCATACGTTACACTGGCACCATTTGTCCAGTCAACGACGATCACATTGTAATCATCCTAAAAAGACAGAAGAATTATATAGACAAACATTTGCAGAGGTAAACCATTGCTTTGAAAAGATTTATTTCATCATCATCATCATCATCATCAAACAAAATAATGTCATTTGATGCATTGAAATATTTAATCTGGAATTTAACAGACATGTCTTGTGCAGTTTTAAATAATTTAACTTGCTCAAGCATCGAACTTATGAGTAGTGTCTGCACAGATAAACTGGTAACATAAAGGTTGTCTAGTTACTTTCATGATCGCCTTACTGGCACTTGTGCCCCGTGCTAGTAGGGTGCTAAGAGCACCATCCAAGGGTGATCGTTGCCAGAGCGGCTATCTGGCACCTGTGCCGGTGGCATGTAAGAGGCACCATTCGAGCGTGATCGTTACAAGCATCGCCTTACTGGCACCTGTGTCAGTGGCACATGTAAAAAGATTCGAGCGAGGTCGTTGCCAGTACTGCCTGACTGGTGCCCGTACCAGTGGCATGTAAGAAGCACCCACTACACTCTTGGAGTGGTTGACGTTAGGAAGGGCATCCAGCTGTAGAAACTCTACCAGATCAAGACTGGAGCCTGGTGCAGCCATCTGGTTCACCAGCCCTCAGTCAAACCATCCAACCCATGCTAGCATGGAAAGCGGATGTTAAACGATGATGATGTATAGATAGATAGATAGATAGATAGATAGATAGATAGATAGATAGATAGATAGATAGATAGATAGATAGATAGATAGATGAATAATATTTTTATTATGGAGGCAACACATGTGGAGTCTAAAAGAACATAATTAAAATACACATTCAAAACTTATATAAATATATTCTTTATAAAATGGAATTAAAAATTCCAGAATATCTAAAAATATGCATAAATAGACAAATGTTGATGTAATACATAAAACACGATTGAATTGAAGAAAAACTTCTCTTGTAAGAACATTTAAAACAATAATACTTTAGTATGATGAAATTAATTTTTTTTTTCTTGAGAGGATTAAGTATTAAAGAGACAAACTAAAAACAACAAAAGAAAATAATATCAAGATCACATCTCCAGGCTATTTCAGAGATGTACCTTGGAATATGAAATATTTCCTATTAATAATCATGGCACTCCCCTCATCAGGATGTTATACAAAGTTCAAAAATACATCTACAGACCAGGACTGGTCAACCGTCAGCAGCCGTGTATTCTAATTATGTTCTTTTAGACTCCGCCCGTCTGGCCTCCATAAAAATATTATTTTGAATATAGGCTCACAACGAGAGCTACATCTTCCTATCTGTACATTAATGGGAGTTATAGTTAACATTAACAAGCTCTAAATATATCTTATATATATTCAAAGTAAGCAACAAGTATATCTTCGGTAATTTGGTACGATTGTTTCATGCTACATCATTTAATTAAACAATGTAAGTATTACATCAGTTTTAAAATGTTGAGCAATCTTCAGCCATTCATAGAGGTTTTCCATCAATACATATACTTATTTCCATGTCAATTGCTAACATTATAAAGAGGGTAGATATCTGATATCTGTCTGTGTATCTACCCTCTTTATAATGTTAGCAATTGACATGGAAATAAGTATATGTATGGATGGAAAACCTCTATGAATGGCTGAAGATTGCTCAACATTTTAAAACTGATGTAATACTTACATTGTTTAATTAAATGATGTAGCATGAAACGATTGTACCTAATTTGGTGGTGGTGGTGGTGGTGGTGGTAGTGGTGGTGGTAGTGGTGGTGGAACCCACAATATTTGCATCTGTTGATTTCAATTTGTCCAATTAGTGAAACTAAGTCCCAAAAAAACCAAAATGCATTTAAAAATAAATAGTAAAACAACCAAAAAAAAGTATATGTATTCTACGTACATGTATCAATAATTCTTTAACCAATTCCTTCACCCATGGAAAACCTCCGGAACTTTGAAAACCATGAATGATGAATTTGGTTGGTCTTTTACCATTGAAATTGCTTTCTGCAAGTCCTTCTTCATCATGAGTAACCAATATGGAAGCATTGTAGGGGTTTTTTCTAATTCATTCAATAATAAAAAAAAAAAAAAATTGATTAATTAATAAATTTAATTGTTATCTAATGTTTACAAAGAGAAGAAAATGTTGCTGAATAATTAAATTTAAATTATAGTTGTACAGGAATGTGGCTGAGTAGCGAATGAGTTTACTTTCTAACCTCATGGGTTTTGGTTTCAGTCCCACAACAAGGCACCTTGGACAAAATAGGACAGCCATGTTAGTGGAGTCAACAAGCTATTGGATACGGTTGCTAGGCAACTGATGTAGGTCAAACATATAGTGAAGTCTTAGTGACTGCCTTACAGAAAAAGCAAGGAGAGGGAAAGAAACTGTGTCTATTTCTGCGAGAGAAAGAGAGAGAGGGAGAATGAAAGAGAATGTGTGTCTTCTATTGTAGACCTCAGTAGTCTGACCAAAGCCTTAAGAGTGAAAGTCTGTTGTACACATACATACATACATATATATATATATATATATATATATATATATATGATCGTTGCCAGAGCGGCTATCTGGCCGCCGTGCCGGTGGCACATAAAAGGGCACCATTCGAGCATGATCGTTACCAATGTCACCTTACTGGCACCTGTGCCAGTGGCATGTGTAAAAGATTCGAGCGAGGTCGTTGCCAGTACCGCCTGACTGGCACGTAAAAAGCGCCCACTACACTCTCGGAGTGGTTGGCATTAGGAAGGACATCCAGCTGTGGAAACTCTGCCAGATCAAGATTGAAGCCTGGTGCAGCCATCTGGTTCCCCAGCCCTCAGTCAAAATCGTCCAACCCATGCTAGCATGGAAAGCGGACGTTAAACGATGATGATGATATATATATACACACACATACATGTGTGTGTGTGTGTGTGTGTGTGAGTGTGAGAGAGAGATAGAGATGTGTGTGTTTCTATGTCATTGTCTTGGCATCAATAAGTGTCCCTATTATAGATGTAATGTCATATATTTCTGACCTGCCATGCAAATATGTCCAGTGGCAAGGAAAATATTACCTTTTTTGGAAACAGGGGAGGGTTGGCAATAGGGAGAGCATTTGACCATAGAAAATTTGTTTCAGTGAATTCTTAGCCGACCCATACAAACGAGTGAATGGAAAAGCGATAATGATGAATTTCTACAATCACAAACCATTCTGAACTTTGTGTTGTATTGGCAGAACCTTTAGATCCTCACGGTGAATATTCCATCCATTCTCCACCCAGAAACACTTCCTCTCATACAAGTGAAAAAACAAACTGAGAAAATACTAAAATAACAATAGAAAAACAAAAAAGAAACAAAAAAACTTCACAGCAAAGTAAATTGGATACAAAATAACACTGGCTCACATCACTAAATGATTAAGTTCCAGACACCTCGTGGAACAATAGGAAATTGCTTGAGACTGTTGAAAACAAGGTGGTGAGGATGACGATGATGATGATGATGATGATGATGACGACAACGACAACGACGACAACAATGACGACATGACGATGATGATGATGATGATGATGACGACAACGTCGACGATGACGACGACGACGACGACAATGATGATGATGATGATGTCAATTTCTTACATAGGCATAAGGCAACTTTTCTTTTTTCTTTTAATGGTAAATCGCAAAGAGCATCAGTTAAGGAACCCATAAATTGTGAAACTTTTTGGTATACCTTGTGTAGAGGAAAAACTGTGTTCCGATAAGTTGGGGAGTGTTTGGTAAGAAAGTAATTGGTCTTTCTATTGTTGTGAATTCCCCTCCATTTGAGAAGCAACCAAGTTCACCATAGCAAACTTCAAAGTCGAGAAAACCTATCAAATAAAATTGAAATTAATCAGGAAATATTCAGCTTGAAGTAACAAAATTACAAGATCAAAAAAGAATCAAAAATAGGATGAAATTACAAAATTAAAATGTAAAACATTTCAGTCAACAATAATTATTAGATTAACCATTTTACCCTGTTGTAAACGAGTAAGATTTGAACTCAGAACATAAGAGTTACTACATGTTTATTTAGTAGCGTACTTTTATCTTTGCTGCCATTCTGTCAGTCATGTCCAGTTCTGTTAGGCACAGTTAAGACCCCTTTAAAAGTCCTGCTCACGTGTCTAGGATATTTTTTGCAGCTACAGTCTATATATTTCTTTATTGCCCTCAGGGGACTAAACATAGAGGGGACAAACAAGGACAGACAAAGGGATTAAGTCGATTACATCTATCCCAGTGCATTATTTAATCGACCTCAAAAGGATGAAAGGCAAAGTCGACCTCGGCAGAATTTGAACTCAGAACGTAGCAGCAGACAAAACACCTATTTCTTTACTACCCACAAGGGGATAAACACAGAGAGGACAAACAAGGACAGACAAACGGATTAAGTCGATTATATTGACCCCAGTGCGTAACTGGTACTTATTTAATTGACCTCAGTGGAATTTGAACTCAGAATGTAGTGGCAGACGAAATACCGCTAAGCATTTCGCCTGGCGTGCTAACGCTTCTACCAGCTCGCCACCTCTTGAAATAAATTAGCTTTCATCATTATCATCATGATCAACAATGGCAACAGTAGTAGTAGCAGCAGCAGCATTTTAATGACCATGTGGCCATACTTGCATCAGTCAGATGAAGTTTATTGAGACAGATTTTGTACAAGATACTCTTCCTGTCACTAACCCTCGCCTGTTTCCAAATGAAGTAATTATCTTTCTATGGCCAGACATGAAATTTCACAGAATATTGGGAATGAATGACACCGCTTGTAGGACAGTGACACTCATTTACGACTATCACGTGATGGCAACACACACACACACACCAGACTTCTTTCAGTTCCTATCTACCAAATCCATTCACAAGACTTTGGTCAACCTGGATCTATAGAAGAAAAATTCCCTAGGTACCACACAGTGGGACTGAATCTAAAACCATGTGCTTGGTAGGCTAAATTCTTAACCACACAGCCAATATCTTCATTTCAATTCATCATCATCATCATCGGTTAATGTCTGCTTTCCATGCTAGCATGGGTTGGACGATTTTGACTGAGGGCTGGCGAACAAGCCTAGTGCAGCCATCTGGTTCGCCAGCCCTCAGTCAAAATCGTCCAACCCATGCTAGCATGGAAAGCGAATTTTGAAAATTTAGAAGAATTTAGTAAAATAATTGCATCATTATGAATCTGGTGATTGGAACATAAATTAACACAAAATATTGATGGAAGCTTTTTAATTGAAGTCAACACTGAAAGTGTGTACCATAAAACCAGGGGTCAGTTTCAGATGAGTTGGTATCAAAAGGATTAACCTTTTTAGTTAGTTAGTTAGTTAGTTAATTTTTTGGCTCAAAAAGCAAAAAGCAAGGCCATGTAGGAGGACATGGAGTTATGTACAGGGTGGTGTTCATGTAAAGAGTTCAGGCCACTTGTGGTCAAGGGAGACTTTGAACCGAGTGGTCGTCGGCATCTTCACCATCTCGTCCGGCAGCTTATTCCACGGATCCGCAACCCGGACAGAGAAAGCCCCTTTCCTTCAATTGAGATGAAATCGTCGCAGATAGAGCTTTTCGGAATGACCCCGCAGCCGACGCTCTGGAGCAGGAGTGAAGAGCAGCTCTTTCGAGAGGTTACACTTTCCACTTATGATGTGAGCAAGAATGAGATCACCACGGCATCATTATTTTTCGAGAGAATAAAGGTCGAGCGTCTTCAGCCTTTCTTCATAAGACAAATGCTTGAGACCAAGAACCATGCTGGTAGCCAGCTTCTGGACTCTTTCGAGATGCTGAATGTCTTTGAGGAGATAAGGAGAAGAGGCTTGAATCCCGTACTCCAATATGGGTCTCACCAGCGTGACATAGAGCGGTAGGAATATGGCTGCTGTGAGCATTCCGAATGACCGTTGAATCAAGAACAGAACTCCGCGTGCTTTGTTGGCAGCATGGATGCACTGGGCCGAAGGCGAAAAGGAAGAATCCACCAAGATACCCAGGTCCTTTACCTGGTCGTTCCTCTCCAGCAGCAGACGACCCGGCTCGAAATCAAGTTGAGTTGCAGGAGGAGAGCCAACAGGCAGATGACAGCACTTTGACACGTTCAGACACAGGTCCCATTCGTTAGACCATCTCCAAATTTTGTGGAGGCATCGACGAAGATCCTCTATATCACCGCGAGGAGCAACCAGTTTGACATCATCGGCAAATAGAAGGGTGTGTTGCGTGAGGTCGTCGGGCAAGTCATTTATGAAGACTAAGAACAATAAGGCCCAAGCACTGAACCTTGAGGCACGCCACTGCTTGCACTGGAGACGTCGGACAGCAAACCATTAACTTGGACTTGGAAGGAGCGATCTGAGAGGAAGGCACCAACCCATCATACAATATCCGGATGGAAACTATATGCTTGAAGCTTGACAAGTAATAGGCGGTGGTTTACTGAGTCTAAAGCTTTGGCAAAGTCCAATAAAACGATGTCAACAGCATCACTATCATCGAGGATGCGCGTCACCAATTCTTCCATTACCAGTAAGTTGGTCAAGCATGATCTCTTCGGCACGAAGCTGTGTTGGGAATCAGAGATAGAGGCTGTGTTTTGGAGGTGGAGCATCATACTTTTCTTAAGGATGGTTTCGAACATCTTGCTGATTATTGAAGTAAGGGAAACCGGTCGGTAGTTAAGCGGGTCTTCGCGGCTCCCTTTCTTGAAAATTGGGCAGATTATCGCTGTTCTCCAGTCCGCAGGTATAACACCTGTCGCCAATGACATATTGAATAGACAGTTAGAATTTCAAGATTAATTGCAGAGAAGACTCTACGTGGCAGCAAAGTAGTCGTGGGCGTAGAAAAAGTTGTGTGCATGATGAACTTCAGGACCGCATGATCACTCTTGGCAAGAGGGGCGCACACAGATAAGCCTGACACTGATCTTGGATAGCGGGAGAATACCAGATCCAGCATAGATGGCTGCTGCCCAGACCGATGCCTTGTTGGATATTCAACATGTTGCGATAGAAAACAATCTTCAGCCACGTCAAGAAGGGCCTGGCCGAACCAGGAAGATGACGTACAAATTGACGTGGGCCAATCGATCGTGGGAGTGTTGAAGTCTCCTAATATCAACCCACCCAAGACCACCCCTCCTGTTTAAAATGATCTAAATTAAAAACTTCAGTTAAAATTTCCCGTTAAGTTCTGTTTTAAACACCAGCTTAAAAAGGACAAAGTTGTATTTTCAGTATTTCCAAAATTTCTTGAAATGAAGACAATGTGTTTCAACAGAGAAATGGTAATGAAATGCTTAAAGAATTGAAAATATACTTAAAACTAAAACTCACATGTCAACCAAAAAAAAGACAAAATCCTTCCTATAAAAAAAAAGCAAAACTAAAGCAAAAAGAAA
Source organism: Octopus sinensis (assembly GCF_006345805.1). Lineage (NCBI taxonomy): Eukaryota > Metazoa > Mollusca > Cephalopoda > Octopoda > Octopodidae > Octopus > Octopus sinensis. The sequence continues at coordinate 5,359,947 of NC_043007.1, read as the reverse complement.
AATAATTCTTACCTTCAACAATGAAGAAAATATTAAAAAGAATGGTAAAACAAAGAAAAAACTTCATGTCTGTGGTGAATGCAATTGAATGAAAATTAAACAACTAATAAAGAATTCCTTGAAAATTGCATAATATTTATTGACGTAAGAGTTCATATTTTTTCCTTATATTTTCTCTTCTGACCTATTTTTATGGTAAACAAAATACTATGAGAATAGAACCGAATGCTTGAGCTTTTGATTTCTATGTCTAAATGATAATATAAAAAAAATGAGGTTTCCTCCTTTGCATATTTCCAGGATATGGGTTTATCTAAAATCTGCTATCTTTTTCAATTTCCATCTGCTAAGTTTCTCATAAACTGTGAAAGGTGATAGTGCACAACCATTTTATATATGAATTCTGTTAGCTGTAAACAATATACACCCTCACTCCATCAGCTGGGGGCTGTATAGGTTCCTGGTACATCAATTTCAATTGCATTCTCATAAATACACAACAATGTATGTGCACACATATATACATATACATATACGTAAATACATACATACTCATAAAAATGCACATACATACATAACAAACATACATACATACATATATACATACATATATATATACATACATACATATATACATACATACATACATACATACATACATACATACATACATACATATATACATACATATATACATACATACATACATACATACATACATACATACACACACACACACACATACATACATACATACATACACACATACATACATACATACATACATACATACATACATACATACATACATACATATATACATACATATATACATACATACATACATACATACATACATACACACACACACACACACATACATACATACATACATACACACATACATACATACATACATACATACATACATACATACATACATACATACATGCATGCATGCATGCATACATACATACATACATACATACATACATACATACATACATACATACATACATACATACATACACCGTCCGATCTCACTCACCTCTCATATCATCAAGGTATTTGAGAGGGTGGTGAGATCTCGAATAACCCAATTTCTGGAAGCAACAGACGGCTGATCTCCAACCAACATGGGTTCCGTAATGGAAGGGACTGCCTAACGCAGCTCCTGCATCACTTTGAGGACATTTTGAGAGCTTTGGAGAGGGCTCCAACACCGATGTCATCTACCTTGATTTCAGTAAGGCCTTCGACAGGGTCGATCACAAGATCCTATTGAAAAAACTATCCAACATTGGTGTCTCTGGAAAGTTACTGAAATGGATTAAGTGTTTCCTGACAGACAGATCTCAACATGTTGTAGTTGAAGGGGTAAAATCAAGCCCAGCCAAAGTCAGTAGTGGCGTTCCGCAAGGCACTGTGCTGGGCCCACTTCTTTTCATCATTTACATTAATGACATTAATGACATCATCAAGCACAGCAACATAAAATCTTTGCAGATGACTCCAAGCTACAGAAGGTCATAAATGAGGCGAGTGACCGGACATGCCTTCAGTCAGATCTACTGGCTGTTATCCAATGGGCAGAAAAAAACAATATGCTGCTGAACGAGGATAAATTTGAGCTAATCCACTTTGGAAAAGAGGATGCCCTGAAACTCCCATACTCCCTTCCTTCAGGTGAAACTCTCACGGCGTCCAACAACATCAGAGACTTGGGAGTAATTGTGGACAACAACGTAAGCTGGGCCACTCATATAAACACCAAAGTTGACATGGCCCGCAGAATGTGTTCCTGGATTCTCAGAACTTTCCAGTCGAGAGATATCCACACCATTATCCTTCTCTTCTCCACTTTTGCCCGACCCCACCTTGAATACTGTTGTCCACTGTGGTCTCCCCACACAATACAAGGTATCATAAAAGTTGAAGCACCTCAAAGGGCAATCACAAAAAAGATAGATGGCATGACAGACCTCGACTATTGGGGTCGACTAGAAAAGCTAAAACTCTATTCTCTCCAACGTCGTCGTGAGCGCTACATCATCTGCATGATGTGGAAAATATTCCATCAGCATTGCCCAAATGATGTTGGCATCACCTTTAAGGTACATCCAAGGCTTGGGCCCCGTGCCATCCGCCCAAAACAAAAATCGCACTCTCATCTCATAACAACAATACGGCACAATTATTTCACCTCAATTGGCCCCGCTCTCTTTAACATTACACCAAAACACATTAAAACAGAAACTGACCCTATAGGGTTCAAGAAGTCTTGGACAGATTCCTTCAAGAAATCCGGATAAACCCCCTACACCCGGATATGTCTCTGTAAACAATAACTCTCTACTTGAGTGGGCCATAGTGCCCAAATTCTGACTTGAAAGACTTCACCAGGTGGTGCTATTAAGTTAGACATGGCCTGGGCCAATAATGGCCGAAACCTATCAAAGTATCAAAGTAAGTATCATACATACATACATATATACATGCATATATACATACATACATACATACATACATACATACATACATACACACACACACACACACATACATACATACATACATACATACACACATACATACATACATACATACATACATACATACATACATACATACATACATACATACATACATACATACATACATACATACATATGTAGACAGGTTATACTTCCCACACAGAGATGGTGGCCTTGGTCTCAAATTTGTACTTGTCATATGAAGTAAGGATTGTGACACTGAAACCACATCAGCAGCTGAGGAAAGGAGAGCAGTAACTATCTTGTCTAAGTTTGTGACCATGAAAGCAACAACATAATTAAGATGGATAATGACCTTTAGGAGAGGTCTGAAAAAACAGCTGATACAGGTCTTTGCCCAAGGAGCATTGATAAAAATCTATTTATCAGAACAACAGAAAAAATGGAAGAGTTCAGGAAAACGATTGTGCATGGGTCCTTGGCATGTAAAACTCAAACCACAGAAGGGACTGAACATGTCAAAAGTTTGGCATTGAGTTTATGACATCCCACTTTGAAAGCTACATTCCATGCTGTCTAAGAACGAGAGATCCCCAACATCTACCCATAGTATACAAGGCAAAAACCGTTGACAGACTAAAGATATCAACCACAGTATATCTGTGAGAGAATGTCTTCCAGATATTATCTTCCCATGAGGCATAAAATACCTACAAAGTTGACCGTATTTAGATCGATGGATCAAAAGAATATTGGTGGAACTTTAAATTTATAGCAGCCACCAAGTTATAACACAACCAGCCAGATATTGTCGTGTGGAACCACAAAAAATGTTCTGTTGTGAAATCAGCTGGACATGAATGTGGTTAGAAAAATAGCAGAGAAAGAGGACATCTATGGACCATTGATAAGGAATTTGAAAATCCAGTCTCCAAGATACACTTTCAGCTTCATGGCTGTTATTAATAGAGCAACAGGATACATACCGACCCATCTGGAGCAAAGTATGGCTGAACTTGGAATCTCGGGGAGAGAATGCAAATCCTTGATTCATATGCTACGAATAATCTTGGTATCTGGGATTATAAGAATTTGCAAGACTTTCTTAAGATTTAAAGGATGGTGGTTGAAACAAGATGCCTAACCTTGCTAAGAAGTTGGTGGCCAGTCAAAATTTACTCTGAAACAAAAGTGAGAAAGAGAAGAACATACATACATACATTCATATACACACACACACATACATACACACACATTATTTACATTTGAGGGATACACATTTCAGCTGATATACTCTCAAGCCTTCATCAGGTGTCTTGGGGCAATTTCAAACCTAGGTTCTCATTCCTAAGGTATTTGATATTATTATTGTTATTATTCAGTAGTTTTATTTTTATAGCGTGCTTTCACTTCACTACCGAGCACAGCTCTGTGTGCCTTGGGTATGTGCTGTGATTTGTTGTGATGCTCTGATGGTTATTGTATGGAAAGTGTTCTGCGTAGGATGTGTGCAGTGCCTAGTAGTGCAATTTTCTGTATGTTATATGTGTTTGTAAGTCCTGGTGTTTTTGTTATGTATTTGTCTGAATATTATTATTGTTATTATTATTATTATTATTATTTTATTATTATTATTATTATTATTATTATTATTATTATTATTATTATCATTATTATTATTATTCAGGTCACTGCCTGGAATCGAACTAAGGTGGAAAGTGAAACAGGTACTAGGGAAACCAAAACTTCCCAAACCAAACATCACTAAGGAAGAAACGTTCACTGTCAAAAGACTACAGAGTGACAATTCCATCATAATACTTCCAGCAGACAAGGGGAATGCTACAGTGGTGATGAAGAAGTCTGACTACTCGGAAAAATTGGCAAGTCTGATAAGTGATGGTAGCTACAATAAAGTAAAAGAAGACCCTACTTTGAAAAAAGAGAGGAAGTTGTTACAAATCTTGATCAAGAACAAGGATCACTTTACACCAACGAAGTACAGACAACTGACTCAACACCACAGAAAACTACCACATGTACAGTCTTAATACCATCTTTGTGTATATCTATCATTCTTTTTAATATCAGCTTAGCTGAAACCATGAGCCAAATAATCAACCAGTCAACTCAAAACCACCTCTAATCTAGCAAAACAGTTAGATTATAACTCCTAGAAGAGGTTTAATAAATCTGAAACATGACCATAGTTGTAACTGTACTGTCAAATACCAAACTCATTCTCCACTGCGTTCTCTTGATTATAATTAGTCAATAAGATAACATTTGTCGCCATAAGTAAGATTATAAATTTAATTCATTCAAATATTTTGGCCCCCACACCAGTCAGGTTTGTACATACTTTACTATAAAAGTCGTTATATTGCTACCCTTTCCCTGAAGTGCAACACATGACATGGTAGATATCTCCAGTATCTCCATATATATAAATGGCAAAATGTCTGTGTGTGTGTCCTTTATACAAATCCACAATTTTTCAGTTAGAGGGCTCGCACTTTCGATGGTCATTCAAAACCGTCCCCGGATCGTCGTGCATATCTTTACATTTCTCCAGTCACCCCGCAAAGCCATTAGAAAATCAATAGAAGTGATATTTTTGTGAATTTTCTATCCAAAACCCAATCAAAATGCCCGAAACTTGATATGCCAATTGAATGCCAGCTAGCTGTATGTGATTGGTCAGAGATTTGGACAGTACTCGCGTGTATGTGCGCACGCACGCAGCTGTATATGCATGCACTAGCACTAAGACCTGGCGTTGCCAGGTCATAGTGCTAGTGTATTATATTTTGTAAAATTTGATTTAGTTTTTCTAAATTGAATTTTTCCCTGTAAGTTAGGAATAATATTCCCTCAAATAATTATATATATATATATATATATATATATATATAGTTAATCCAAACATGAAAACACAAAAATAAAACACAACAACGGAAAAGATGGAAAGAAGGAGGGTTTAACGTTTCGAGCGGAGCTCTTCGTCGGAAACATAGGAAAAGGAAAGGACCAAAGAAGGGAAAACGGAGGAAAAAATCGCAAACAGTGTTCCTCTTTCACTGCTTCCAAAAGATGCAATACAACCCACCATTTTATGCATATACATACATGTGTGTGTGTGTGTGTGTGTGTGTGTGTGTTTGTGTGTGTGTGTGTCAATATTTTAACAAAATGATGGTATCTTTTTTTATTGTAATGTTACTTTGTAAATTAAAATCAAATAATTCAAATTTTATCCGTAGCTGCAGTATTTTAAGTAAAACTTTTCTTGTCCTGTACTTTTCTATGTTTATAATCTTAAGATTATTATTTCTCTTGCACGCATTTTCCATGTAATTCATGTTTTTTCCAAGTTATGCTATTATGCTAATTAATAATGTGTCAAATAAAAAAATTTTTCGTTACCTCAATGATGCCGGTATCATATATTAAGTCCCCTAGAACTATATTTATAACAAGTATAGAACTGTATTATCACCCTCAAATTTGAGAAACACTCATAACTCTTTGCGTGAGATTGATACCATGAAGTTCCTCAAATTGAGCTCTATCATTTAAGCTTAATTAAAATATAGTTTTGTTTTGTTATATAAGTAAAAAAGTTAGTCATGCTTAAATCCAATTTTTTGCCTTACTTATATTTTTTCATGATGGTTTACCTCACAACGTTTTTGATACAGATTTTTGTTGCAGGGAACCAAAACTATGAAGTTCTTCACGTTTTCTTCTATCATTAAAGCTAAGATAAATATATTTTGCTTTTAGATCTAAACTTGATTGGTGGCGTTACTTACTTTCCAGTAACGTTTCTACAAATTTTGATGTAAACTTTTTTCTACTGGACCAAATCTCAATTTTATTATGCCAATATGTAGCTAGGGGCCAGTCCTCTTCAAAAATGTTAACAGTTTTCAATTTGGTTAAGAACTGAATTAGCGACAAGCTCTGAAAAATGCTGTGAGTATATTGCGGCCTTCAGAATATTATTCAACTATTATCGTCGTTGAATGATACATACAAACAGAAAAAAGCAAAGACTGAAAATTTAGATTTGAAGTCATAATAGAGAGCTCTCTATATAACACTCATGAATAAGCAATTCTTGGGTACGTCTACAAAGAATATCCCAATTTCCCCCTAGGGACCTCTACATGGATTTCTTATTACAGAAAACAAACAGCTTTATTACTCTGAGATGGAGAGCTCTCCACTATGAGTTCAAATCTAAATCTTCAGTCTTTTCTTGCTTACTTTCTGTTTACACGTATATCTTTCTTTTCTTTTTCTTTTTCTCTTGTTTCAGTCATTTTGACTGCGGCCATGCTGGAGCACCGCCTTTAATCGAGCAACTCGACCCCGGGACTTATTCTTTGTAAGCCCAGTACTTATTCTATCGATCTCTTTTGCCGAACCGCTAAGTGACGTGGACATAAACACACCAGCATCGGTTGTCAAGCAATGCTAGGGGGACAAACACAGACACACAAACATACACGCACATACATATATATACATATATACGACGGGCTTCTTTCAGTTTCCGTCTATCAAATCCACTCACAAGGCTTTGGTCGGCCTGAGGCTAAAGTAGAAGACAGTTGCCTAAAGTGCCACGCAGTGGGACTGAACCCGGAACCATGTGGTTGGTAAACAAGCTACTTACCACACAGCCACTCCTGCGCCATATATGCAATAATAATAATAGTAATAATAATAATCTAATATGGACAGCAGTGTGCAATGTTTTACTAAGAAGAAAAACTATAATTGTCGCTAAATATGACTAGGGTATTGCTAAAAATAAGAGCTAAAAATCTCTAATACTGTAGTTAGTTTCTTTGTATCTTTGTAGTTTATTTTGTATCTTCTCGCATTGTTCCGGCCTTACACAACAACCTTCTTCAAAGTTAAGTTATACTTACAATGTCTCACCAAAACTACCTCATTTAATATGTGCATATATTAAAAGTGTATACCTCGAGCAAAACCTAGTGTGCCTTTTCCAATGCCGATGAAGGGGAATAACTCAGAAACCATGATCCTGAGGTACCGTTTAAGGCTAAGCGGAAACATTAGCTCTCTTGTTCGAAGTATTAGGGCGCAGCTGGAAAAGATGTTTTCCTGGGGCTACAAAAGGATAGTAACATCGTCCTAATCAGGGCTGCTGCTTTACGTTGGCAAATAGATTTTACTCTGTAGTACCGGTATTACTTACTTCTCGCTCAGAGATTTAAAACTAATTGTTTCTCTCTTTCTCCCTCTCTCTCTCTCTCCACACACACACACTCACACACATTAGCCTATAACATGTATGACTGAAAACCTGTAAGTGAAAGCACTTACAATACGAAAGCTTCTTTCTAAATGGTTCATGTCATTTTGTTTTTCATAAAGATCGTTTATATAATTAAATAACATTTAAAGGAAATCTTTCATCAAACACACACACACACACACACACGTACACGTATGTGTATATATGTGTATCTATCTATCTATCTATCTATCTATCTATCTATCTATCTATCTATCTATCTGTCTGTCTGTCTGTCTGTCTATTTATCTGTCTAAATGTCTCTGTCAGTCTGTCTGTCTGTCTATCTATTTATCTATCTATCTATATGCATATATATATACATACTCAGGCTTACGCACCTATTCAGAGTCTAAATTAAATGTTTTTAAGACGGTAGAATATCCTTTGATTTGAAGGAAATTTGGCTGCTAATTGTAGCAAGTCAATTAAACAAGTGAAGCTTCCTTAGTTGACTTAAAGACAAAGCTGTTGACTCCCGTGCCGACATTTTGTTATCACATTCTCAAAATTGTTTTTGGTTTTCGTTTATCAACTGGAGTGACTGGAATTAATTATATTAATTGAAACGGAGACTCGGAGCCAATTAGTTTGGTAGAGTTAATTACTTGTTCTAATCGCATTGTTGGTGCTCTATTGTTTCTCTATCAAAGACGTTTGAATTTCCGTGACATGTCTCAATTATCGATCTGCTTTCACAAATGTTTATCACAATGATGACCTCTGACCCTCTGCACAAATACAAATACCTTAGTGAGAAACAGGTACCGTAAGGAATGATTTGCTATCAATATATTAGGTACAGGTATGGCCATGTGGTCAAAAAGTTAACTTTGCTACCGCAACATTTCCAGTGTAGCAATTAGAGCAAATGCTTTCCAATTGCTTTCTGGTTGCTCGATATTTTAAAAAATAAGAACCAGAAGCACCGATATAGCTAAAGTTTCATGCAAAGTAGAATAGTATATTTGGTAGGTAAATTCATTATGTAAAAAATAGGCATTGGGTCAAGACTAAAAATGTGAAGACTTGGCAATACCTGAGGCAATAACTCGTGCAGATTTTACTGTGAATTTGTTGTTATAGGTAGATTTTACTGTAATATATGACTTATATTTGTATTATTCTCTTTATTGTACTAACTAATTATTTACTCATGAAGTATATTTGCCACTTAAATGTGGCTAAGCCCTAAGGGTGGATGCTACTGTAGCTTGTAGTCCCAAGAGGACACCTCCTCCAGCTGGTCATTGACCACACTTTCTGTGCCCTATTAGTATTTGCAATGGGAAGGATGGCTTCCCTTTGCAAATACTGAGTGAGGTCTCTATTGATTTTGAATCCTCTTGCTCAGATCCGCTGCTTAGGATCAGAGCCCAACTATATTGCCATAAAAAGCAAAAGCCGTAAAAAACATTGACGCCTACGTGAACTTGGTTTGATCAAACTTGGCTGGTGTGTAACCAAATTGTTAGTGACTTGAATTTAGTTTTATGCATTTTTCCACCAAAATAGATTGACCGACAGTTCTGTAAGCATAACAAAATTTTATAAAAGCTGGGGTTTCAAAATCCCAAGTGCTACTGAGGTCGGTCAGTTCTGTGATAAAGTAATCTCATGTTTCTACGTATTTTGTCTTTAATAACCATGCACATTTTTTAATAAAAATAACTAAGATATTTTACGCAATGAATACTTGTAGCCATTATTATCACTGCCTCTTTACCGTTCGCCATCACTGATACTGGAGCCAATCGTTGCAGACGCCATACCAAGCTTTAGAACTTGCAACAAGGGATTTGTGTCTCTTGATAAAAATTCCGAGTTCATAATATCACTAAAACAAAGTTACACACCAACGCAAGAAGTTATTAAAAATTGTGAACTTAGAGCCAAGACTCAGTAATGCCGCATATTCAGACATTCCTAGAAAGCACCTGTTCTAGTTATGTCGGTTTTTCTTTTAGATACAAAAGTTCACACACTAATAAAGGTAGAATGTCAGATTTTTGGAGCTTCTGCCCACAGTTCAATTGTTTTGGAATCAAAAGTCGGTAGCTATATAAATTATTTATTAGAGTTTGTTAATACGTGACAATTCTTTTAAATAAAATCTCAATTTGCAAGGCGAAAAGTAAACTGCTAAGATTTATTAACGATTTCAAAAATGAATTTCAATCTTTATTTTTCAATTTCAAAAGTAAGGAACCAAACATCAATTCTCCAAGTGAAATTAAAGAGCACCAATAAATGAACAGTTCTTATGTTCAAACTCAGCAACACACTTAGAATAGCCGGCTATTAACATCACAGTTCTCTAAATTCTTTGATTATTTGTAAAAAGAAAATCTTTCCCGAAATATTGCAACCTTCTTAAATAACTTTTATTTGTTTTCATTTATTGAGATCATCTGACATATTTTGCCAAACTCCTCATCAGCATCACTCACAAGGTTTTATACCGTTTATTTATTCTGAAAATTTAGTGCCTCTAAAAACAGAATTTGACATTTATTTCAAAGATTTTTATCAACTAAACATTTTTTTTTATCTTTTCATTTTCCCTTTCATATTGCTTCAGTGAAGAAGTAGAAAAAATTGTTCTACGAAGACTGGAGCTCTGTTCAACTTGTTTGACAGTTGTGACATTGAATTAAAGTCATCAAGATTCGAGTTTTTATTTATTTCATTTTAGAATAAAGTTTCAACTGAAAATACCCAAAACCAAAAATGATACTCGAAAAATATTTTCTTCCATCTATCTTTGGAAAAAATAATTCTAGTACTCGGATATAATAAAATCTGTAGCAAAATGTGTTGACAAACTAGGCCTCGAAACTTCTTGATATCTATGATTGTCAAATCACACACAAATAATATTTAACTAACAATATATAACGATCTCATCATCTTTCGTTTTTTGTCACAGTATATCTAGATAGAACTACAAGCGCAAACAGAATCACCAAATGGTTAAGAAGCTCGCTTCGCAACCACAAGGACCCAAGTTTCGACTCCACTGTAGGAAATTTTGAGTGATATCATTTTCTATAGTCTCGGGTCGAGCCATACCTTAGCAGTGAAATTTGGTCGACGGAAACTGTACAGAAGCATATCGAGTGGATTGTAATTCTAAAGAGACAGTCTTGTCATACATATTGTGTCACACTGGTTCTGTCTATGAATTACATTAAGGGCAGAGATGTCTGTATAAGCACGTTGACTGAGCAAGTGAATCCTCGTCATTGAAAGATGGAAACCCACTACCGCCACCACCACCACACTATCTAGGAATATGAATCTTATGAGTGTAGGTGGGGTTAACTGATTATTTGGAGGAGACGTGGCAGCTATTTCTTCCACGTTATGCAACCATTGTCTTTTACCGCCAGAGGCCTTTTCTCCTATTTAACCACTTCCATGCGAAGCACACACACGCACAAATATTTTAAAATATTATGTGTGTGTGTGTGTGTGCGCGCGCATGTGTTGCACCCTGCTAGATATGACCTATGGTTAAACGTTAGCACGCCGGGCGAAATGCGCAGCCGTATTTCGTCTGCCGTTATGTTCTGAGTTCAAATTCCGCCGAGGTCAACTTTGCCTTTCATCCTTTCGGGGTCGATAAATTAAGTACCAGTTACACACTGGGGTCGATACAATCGGCTTAATCCCTCTGTCTGTCCTTGCTTGTCCTCTCTGTGTTTAGCCCCTTGAGGGTAGTAAAGAAATAGGTTAAAGCTGTGACAGATATCATTTTGTATATTTACAACTACATTATGGAATATGATTTTCTTTTGGCAGGATTTGAGTGAGATTTAACTGTAATTCGTAGCATGTCACTCACACACGTGTGTCTGCGTGTTATGTCGGTCGCCTTCACTTACCACTCTTCCCCAACACAAGTTTGATGGGGTTATTCATTTCCATCCACTGCCTCCTGCATGGAACGACTAAACTCTTGCAAGATCATCATCCTCATCATCATCGTTTAACGTCTGATGGGAAGCCATGGAGCTGCACCAGGCTCCAGTCTGATCTGGCAGTGTTTCTACAGCTGGATGCCTTTCCTAACGCTAACCACTCCCTGAGTGTAGTGGGTGCTTTTTACGTGTCACCTGCACAGGTGCCAGGGGAGGCTGACAGCGGCCATGATCGGTTGGTGCTTTTTACGTGCCACCGGCACAGAAGCCAGTCAAGGAGACGCTGGCATCGGCCACGTACAGATGGTGCTTTTTACGTGCCACCGGCACAGGACAAACCAAATAACAACAACCAGAGAGACAAAAAGGGATGAGGATAAATCTCCTTTTGTGGGCCATAGCGTCTCATAAGAGTCGGGTTTTCTAGTTAGCGTGACGTTCGTATCACCCTCATTGTAAGATTACTCGTTTTTGCCAGCTGAACGCTTGAGACAACATGAAGTGTTTTGAAGGCGGCGAGCTGGCAGAGACGTTAGCACGCCGGGCGAAGTGCTTCGCGGTATTTCGCCCGTCGCTACGTTCTGAGTTCAAATTCCGCCAAGGTCGACCTTGTCTTTCATCCTTTCGGGGTCGATAGATTAAGTATCAGTTACGCACTGGGGTTGATGTAATCGACTTAATCCGTTTGTCTGTCCTTGTTTGTCCACTCTATGTTTAGCCCCTTGTGGGTAGTAAAGAAACAAGCATGAAGTGTTTTCCTCAAGAACACAAACATTGCCCGGTTCAGGAATCGAAATCACAATCTTACGATCATGAATCCAACACCCACCCCCTAACCACTAAGCCACGCGTTTTTACGAACACCAAATGTAAACACATGATAAACACAACCAGAATCTTATAAAACAACAACAGATGTTCAGATAATACAAAAAAGACATTTTTATTCCAGTTTATTATTTATTTTTTTTAATTTCCAGTTTGAAACGCGCGAGATCTTTTTGCATTTTCTTTTTTTTTCCTCCTTCTTCTTCTGTGTGTTTCTATGAAAGATCGTTCCTTGCAGAGGAATTCTTCAAGGGCATTTGGGAGAGACGTGATATCTTTTGCTCTTTTTCGATGTTATCGTTGTACCACTTACACAAAACATTGAGCTGGAATAAATTCATAAAACGTATGTGAAATATCCATAATGATTATTTTTAAAAAGTACAATTAGGCCACGAAAATTCTTGGCGTTAATGGTTGTCAAATTACTCACAGAAATAAGACTATTTAGCTAACAATGTAGAATGACTTTACCGCTTTTTGCTTTTTGTTATAGTATATCTAGATAGAACCATATTCGCAATATTATCAAATGGTTAAGAAACTTGCTTCGCAACCGCAAGGACCCGGGTTCGATTCCACTGCAGGAAATTTTGGCCGGTATCATTTTCTATAGTCTTAGATCAAGCCATACCTTGGCAGTGAAATTTGGTTGACGGAAACTGTATAGAAGCGTATCGGGTGAATTGTAATTCAGAAGGGACAGCCTTGTCACACACATTATGTCACACTGGTTCCGAATTATGTTAAGGGTGTAAATTTATTTTTTATCTCTTTCTAGTGAATTAAGAGTCATTGATAGAGTCATTATCTATAATTGTTATGTCCGGTCTATTGTTTTCTAACTTCTTGTCCGTTTGAATAGGAAAGTCCCACAAAATCTTACATTTCTCCGACTCTGGTATTCTTTCGACCCGCGGATTGAATCGTGTGTTTGCAGCTTCAAAGCCCCATTTCTGGCATATTTTCCAGTGTCAGGCTTTAACAATTTGGTCGTGCCTCCGTTTCTTATATTCTTTCTGTGCCAATTTATGGAAAGGAGATGATTTCTCTGACCATTTCCTTTTCCCAAAGCGTAAGCTATTTCAATTTTTGTAGTATCAGGGTGAGCGGTGTCATGGCCAGTACGAATAGGAATGAAGATAATCTATTATTATCATTATAATCATTATTATTGAGTGAGAGAGAGAGCAGTGCATGCCAAAGCCCAATATACCCATCATGACTACCCGTCTGATAAGGGTACACCAGGCACATGCATCACAACCATATGTGCGTGACATGGTGATCTCATATCAAGATAAACAGCGCATGACCTTGCAGGTGGGGCCCAGTTAGAATTTTCTTCAGGTCGGGTAGCCCATTCCACTCAAAAGGTCCCTGAATAAGGTTTATTTTAAGGATAATGAACAAAACACCCAAGTTTCCAGAGGTGAGTTATTCAAATCCCAAAGAATTTCTCTCAACACATGGCTACGATGCTCCCCCACTACTTCTGTTCTTGATCAGAGATGCACATATCGTCAGCCACTAAGGGACATGCTCAACTGGTTAAGGTCAAACAACTGACAAGCAAATCTGTGGTATTGAGCAGAATATTTTCAGTAGCCCATCTTTTTTTTAATGTATGTAAGCATATAGATATGAAAATAAACAGATCAAGATACAGACGGATAGGTATATAGACTATATGAAGAGACACATATGGAGACACGGATCCACGCATATAAAGATGCACATCCATACATACAAACATGGTACATAGTTGCATAACACACACACACAACACACACAGACATGCACACACAAGGAGACAGAGGTGCATACATACACACACACACATGCATAGAAAATACACAAACACGGACATGCAATCACATAAATATGCAGGATACGTACATACAGATGCACACACATACATATATACATATGCATACACACACATATATACATACACATGCAAACATACGTACATACGTACATGCATGCATGTATAGGCATACACACTGACCCACACACATGCGCACAAACAAACAAAAGGAAACGCCGTGTAAATAACGGACAGAGTCAAAACTATTGAAAAGGTTGCAAGACGCAACGAAAATTTTAGGAAAATAAAAAAAAGAAATAAGTGGAAATTTTACCGGTGAGTGTGTTACAATATAAGACATGAAAAGAAAATGACTCTCTCCAGACACAACAGAATTATTATTATTATTATTATTATTATTATTATTATTATTTGATAAAAACTATCAGCTTATTTTGCTGGTTATGATGGAAAGTGTCAGCTGCCCACAGCCAGCAGACTAAGGTGACACTTGTTTACTGTTCATGCTTCAAGAATCCTACGAAGAATTCTTGCAGTTCCAAGCAATGACGTGTTTTGTAGGTGTTCTGTTTTTACACTTGCACCAATCTTTTTTGACCCATGCAGGTAGTTGAGCACTGATATTTCCAAACACACCAATCACTACTGGTGTCACGTCCACTGTCTTCATTGCCCACAACCTGCGAATTCTCGCTTGAAATCATCATGGATGTTCGAGTTTTCTTCTTCTTTCTCTTTGGCCTTGCTCTCAACGGGAGATGCAATGTCGATTATCATGCAAGTTTTCTTTTTCTGTTTTCGTTCACCGCAACAATGTCAAGTTTCCGACGTCTGATCTGATGATCACACTGGATCATTACATCCTACAGGATTTTGCAATCCTCATTCTCAATAACTCCTTCTGGAATTTGGTCATACTAAGTCTTTGCTCTTTGTAGGCCATTACTTACAGAGCTCCCAATGGATGTCTTTTGTATTCGCATTGTATCAATTTCGGGCACTCACTAACAATGCGCCATACACTTTCACTCCTTTCACCACACATTCTGCGTTTCTCGCTCTCGGTAGCGTAAATTCTGCACTTCACATAGTTCGTCCTTAACTCTTGTTCTTGTGTCGCACACATAAGTGCTTCTGTCTCTATCATCATCATCATCATCATCATCATCATCATCATCATGATCATCATCATTATTATTATTATTATTATTATTATTATTATTATTATTATTATTATTAGGGCAGTGCGTGGGCAGAATTATTGTATTTCTTTCGGTTCTTTACGTTCTGGGTTTAAAGCCTTCCAAAGCAATCTTTGCCTTTCTTGCTTGTGGGATTGATAAAATAAAGTACCAGTCAAGTACTGGCGTCGAGTTCATTAACTAAGTCCATTCCGCAAACTCCAAGTTTTGTGCCTATCTTAGAAGCACTATTTCTTACGGAAGCGACCATCAAAATACCTTACAGTATATAATTGTTGATCTTTACATTCTGAGTTCAAATTCTGCTGAAGTCAACATTCATCCTTCTAGAGTTGATTATGTATAGTAGAAATTATATGTGCAATTATATACATACATATAATATATATATATATATATATATACATATAATATATCATATATATACATATAATATATATATATATATGTCTGTGTTTTTCGCAGTTCCCACTCCCTTCGATGAGTTTAATGAAAAAGAAACTAATGAATTATTTTTTAAAAATGTAACTCACTTTTCTTCACTTTCACCTTGAAATATTTGTAAGGTCTCTAGTTTCCAGTCGTCAGAAAAGATGACTCCAATAAGGTTGTCTGTTTCATCGTACTCTAAATCAACATATTGTAAATGTCCTACATCAGTTCGCGATATCAAGAAATGGTGTAACTTTTCATCGGGACTTACGAAGGTATTGTGACTAAAAGAAATAATAGAGAATTGTAATTTGCTTTAAATATTGCAAAATCTGTGAATTATATAAATGCTTAAAACAAAAACACAAACATTTGAGCAATGCAAGTGAGAAATTATGTTAAACATATAAAGCAGTGTCAACAAATGAAAGCAAAACAAAAATATATTGTAATACCTTAAATGGGTTATTTAATTAGCCTATAATATTTCGGAAAAGATTCACCTTTTCAAATAAAAGAAAGAAAATAATCAAAATGTCCGAAGACATGTGTTGTTACTGACAGGCCATTCTAGTGTGTAGTTACCAGATAATGTTGACCTGGATATCTAGATTTTGGTGAGAGGTTGGGGACAAAATAAATTGTTTTTCAAGTCCTTAAATGAATCCATTATACTGTATTTTAGAAACAAAAATGGTTTTCGTATTCCTTGATAACTGTTATAAAATATATCGGCTTAATTAATTTGGCGAAATTAGAAAGGGGAATATACACAATGGGGATTGGTGGTGGTTAAGTAAGACATTCTGTTTTGTTTACTTTCAGCTTGTTACCTATACAACATTAGGAATGAAATCTCATGATTAAGTGTTGATATCTCGCTATTAAAGATGGTAACCCACCAACGGCGTGTAACACCTCCTTATTTAATATTATATATGGAGGACTGCGTCACATCCTAAGTTACTATGATTCTTCATAAGACGTTCGTATTTCATCATATTCAATCAAAGTGAGTTGAAACTCATTAGATGGGATCGTAAACTATGACTATAGAGAGGTCTTAAAGCATCACATGGTAGTTATTCATTGTATTCGTCACGATGTATATGTTTGCCTCTTATCATAAGGAGTCATAGCTCATTATTTGGATTCACAAAGTGTCTTAGGTTGTTGTGAGATCGATCATAACTGTTGTGTGATCAATCATAACTGTCGTATGATCAATCATAACTGTTGTGTGATCAATCATAACTGTTGTGTGATCAATCATAACTGTTGTGTGATCAATCATAACTGTAGTATGATCAATCATAACTGTTGTGTGATCATTCATAAATGCAATGTTGTACTCAACTATGTCCTATACATTAAAACCAAGAGGATACTTAATAAAACATAACTAAAAGGCATGAGTTCAAATTCGCTGAGATCACTTTAATCATTAAGGGCCTACGAGGAAAAACCCATGTTTGACCCTGTGATACTAAACCACTTTCATCATTACCATCACAATCACCAGTGCCACCAAATTTATCGTCTTCATCCCCCTCTCCATTATCATCAACCCATCACCATTCCTGTTTCTATCGTCGTCATCATCATCATTATCATCTTTATCATCATCACAATCATCATCATCACTATCATTGTCATTGTCATCATCGTCATCACCACCACCACCACCACCGCCAGTCTTGGATTTATTGACAACTTGATTTGAAGGTAGAAGGAAATGCTTAATTAGTTATTTTAATTAATGAAAACTTAGGTAATCGATGTTTCATTATGCGATATAATCAAGGTGTTTTATTGCTACTTAATCTTATTAACGAACACTTAATCCCGCCAACTGTTTATACAAGCTCATCAGAAACTTGTTTTGGGCTGAGATAATCTATCAAATTAAATGCATTTAGTTTGATAGATTATCTCAGTATGCCTTCAGAAATCTAGCCATCTTCTATATTTCGATCTTACCAAATATATTCTGATAGTCAGAAGCCTAAACACCTAATTAGGGACATTGTCGAATAATTAATCTGAATATTGAATAGGGACCTGAGTATGACTTTAAAATGCGTCCAGTGGTGAGGCCGCAATTCAGGAATTCTTAGTTACTGTTGTTCCCTGGTCTACTCTAACCCGGAGTAATAGCACCTGTCAGGGTCCAAGCTATGGGGGGAAACAGCATGTAACCACCTGAGCCTGGGTACATTGAAATCATGGGATGCAGCATGGTGGATGCGAATTATTTCATCAAAATAAATTTATTGAATCAATAGTGAATATCACTGGATGTTCAGAGAGTGAACAGACAACAGTCAACGGCCATGATCGACCTGTTCAATTAGCGAACTCTTGGCGTGTGTTTATCAGATATTTCAGCTAGCGAAACACCAATCGAACTAAAAGCCAAGCCAGGAGCTCATACTGCATCCCTAGATCGGGACTTTTGGCAGGGAGGAGTTGCATTGGTTCGGGCAAGTTACCTGACAAGATGATCATCCTTATCATTATAATTATTATGATAATTAGGATTGAACAATAAACCATTTGAAGGGTCCAGTCAAATACCTGATTCGTGACACCAAATAATACTGTTAGTTTGGAAAACAAGGCTCAAAGCATCTTTGGCGCATAATTTTTAGGGCGAAAACATCGAAACAGTTTAAATTATAACCCAAATCCTTTTGATTTGTTTTTTCAGCGGACTAATTAAACTATCATTACTATTCTTCTTATTATTATTATATTATTATTATCATTATTATTATTTTATTATTATTATTATTATTATTATTATTATTATTATTATTATTATTATTATTATTATTATTATCATCATCATCATCATCATCATCATCATCATCATCATCATCATCATCATCATCATCATCATCATCATCATCATTGCCTTTGCACAGCTTCTAATGCTGGATTTGTACTACTGTTCACTACCAGTGAACTAAGGTAACACCTCTTATTTTTTGAGCACCTTCCGGAGTATTCGAGCGGTTACAAGCAGTGCTGTTTTCTGCAAGTGCTCCACACTAATTTGCAGCCCCTATTTGTTCCACATACTTCTCGAGATTTTTGCTCACTTTTCCCAGGTCTCCGACAATTATTGGTACTACTGCTACCTTTTTCATCGACCACGACTGCTTAACTTCCCAAGCTGACCTGTCATATCTCTCAACTTTTCTTTCTTCCTTATCGCATACCTTGTTGTTAGCTGAGCATGCTATATCTATGATCCAGCACAGTTTGTCTTCTTTCTCAATTAATGCTGTCTGGTTTATTATTATTATTATTATTATTATTATTGTTATTATTATTATTATTATTATTATTATTATTATTATTATTGTCATGCCGTTCCTACTACAGTTCAGTGGTCGTGAAGCTCCACTCTGTTCTATCTCCCCCCCCCACCCCGTGCAACTGAGCAATTTACTGGATTCTTCTTTCTATCACTCTCAACAGTAAGACCATCCAGTGTCTCTGTCTTCTATGGCTTCTTCTTCTCCTTCCTCTTCACAGTTTCCCCATTTGTCAACTCTGTTTACGAAATCTCTTGAATGAATTTACAGGCACAGAATTTTCAATCTGTGAGCAAATGTACCTTTTACATGTTTGGAACTCGGCAAATGTTTGTCTGCAGAAATAAAAGCGAAAGAAATCGATAATTACTCTGTCATTTCCAGGCGTTCAGAAGTTCCGTTTGTTCCGGTCAATGTTACGAAGATTCGACCATTGATTGTGCTTTTCCCAACTATAATCATTTGATAATGGTAAGCTGAAGTAAACAGAAGACATACAGATAGACACAAAGCAAAGAAACACAAAATACGATGAAATACACATTACATTGACATTTAAATGCAGTCTCTAACTGAAAGGCGATGAGAGGCCATTACCGGATTTTACCTGTTGGCGCCTCACCACCGTCATTATCACCATCACTTGTTCCACTTGTGAGGTGACTCTGATGGGTGAAAACTGTGCGAAAGCTATTGTACTGTGTGTGCACACACCATATAAAGATATATATGTGTGTGTGGAGGCGCAATGGCCCAGTGATTAGGGCAGCGGACTCGCAGTTGTAGGATCGCAGTTTCGATTCCCAGACCGGGCATTGTGTGTGTTTCTTGAGCGAAAACACCTAAAAGCTCCACGAGGCTCCGGCAGGGGGTGGTGGCGAACCCTGCTGTACTCTTTCGCCACAACTTTCTCTCATTCTTTCCTCTGTTGGCCTGCTCGCTTAGCCATTGGGGTGGCATCATTTGAAGTCTAAAACAATGCGAAGCGCATTGTGACCAGCGATGTGTAGCAACATCTGATAGCCTGGTCGGTCACAGTGATCATGGTGATATATATATATATATCTATATATATCTTTATATTTGTGTATGGCGTATATATATATATATCTACACACATATGTATGCGTAAATATATATGTATATGTGTATATATGGGTGTGTGCATGTATACGTGTGCGTGTATGTGTGCGTGCATGCGCGCATGCGATGGCAAGTGGCCTAATGGTTAGGATGTTACTCTCACGATCTGAAGGTCGTAGTCTCGATTCCCAGATCGTTGGTGCGTTGTGTTCTTGAAGGTAACTCTTCCTTTCACATCGCTTCAGTCCATCCAACTAAAAATGAGTCCATCTGTGACAGACTGATGTCGAGTTCGGGGAGAATGTCGGACTGTCAGTCGGACAACAAGTGCATTTGGTATCATCTAAATGCTACAACAATACGAGGAAGCGCAGTGTGAGCAGCGGTGTATGACAACATCCGATAGTTTGGTTGATTGATTGATACAGTAGATAGATATATAAATAGATAGATAGATAGATAGATAGATAGATAGATAGATAGATAGATAGATAGATAGATAGATAGATAGATAGATAGATAGATAGATAGATAGATAGATAGATAGACAGATAATGATGTAGCTATTTATATATGAAAATAAGCCACAGGATATCAATTTGTAATGCAGTACGACCGTTTCAAGCGACCCCATTTAATTGAACAATGCAATCATGACATCAATTTAAATGCAGTGCTATCTTCAGCTGCACAAAATATAGAATTTTTTTAACAAGGAGGGCACAATAATATAATATTAATATTTATATAAGCATATAGTTTAAGAAGTATTATGGTAGACAATATAATTGGGGCATAATGTAATAATGATAAAATAACCACATTTTTTAAACTGATTGAAAGATATTAACATAATCATAATTGAAGTCAGTCAGAACTTACCACAATAGGGTTGAGCGTCAAAGGTTTGCAGCATATGTTTACCGCGACCTAATACTTTGTCAGCATGGAAACCCAAACGTCCCAACTGGCCATGTTTATGGAAACATTTGCCAGATTTGATATCATGTACATCAGAACAGCTGTAGCTGTTAAACGGACAGACGCTGTTTATCGATTCTGTGAAGAGAGCCTCGGATCTTTTGTGACTGCACATAAATGCAGCCTTTGCACCTGAAAAAGGTAAAGGATTTCGTTTCGCTAAACGTTTAAACACTTTTAAATATCGAAAGAAATGAAATTGTAAGAGTTTTGTAATTTCGTTTCGCCTACAAATCATCATCATCATCATCATCGTTTAATGTCCGTTTTCCATGCTAGCACGGGTTGGACGGCTCGACCAGGGTCTGGAAAGTCAGGCTCCAGTCTGATCTGGCAGTGTTTCTACAGCTGGATGCCCTTCCTAACGCCAACCACTCCATGAGTGTAGTGGGTGCTTTTTACGTGCCACCGACACAGGTGCCAGGCGAGGCTGGCAACGGCCACGATCGGTTGGTGCTTTTTACGTGCCACCGGCATGGAGGCCAGTCGAGGCGGCACTGGCAACGGCCACGTTCGGATGGTGCTTTTTATGTACTACCGGCATGGAGGCCAGTCGAGGTGGCACTGGCAACGGCCACATTCGGATGGTGCTTTTTATGTACTACCGGCACTGGTATCACAACTACAATTTCCATTGATTTTTTATCGATTTCGATTTCACTTGCCTCAACAGGTCTTCGCAAGCAGAGTTTTGTGTCCCAAGAAGGAAAGGTATGCATAAGCGGACTGGCTACATCCCAGGTAAAATATATATCAAAATATATCTCTGAACAGATAATCTAACATATTTCAGGAATTAATTCCAAGTAACTCTGTATAATATTCATATTATACAATACATACCATGTAATGTAACATTCACACACACACATTTATACAGGGTGTTCGGGATAAATTTGACGGCTCATTTTACATTTCCCTTTTTGCAGGAACAGATTGGTGTCGCACGCTGGAATTCATCTCTCCACCTTTGAACAGGGTCTTGGACTCAATTCAAACGGTTATGTGAAGCTGTTGGAGACTGGTCAAAGCCTGGCTTGAGAGGATTGCTGCTAGAAGGTCATGTGTGGCAGAAGGATTCAGCTCCTTGCTCTGCCTCCGGAAAGAGTCAAAAATGGCTGCTGGGAAATTTCTACGACTTCACCGGCCTCAATTTTTGGCTTCCAAACTTATCCGATTTTAATCCGATTGATTACTATATGTGGAGCACGGCTGAGAAATACATCAACCGCTCCACTAGCAACACTGAGGCCGAGCTGGTGGTGAAGATGAAGGAGGAGCTCCAAGATCTTTCCTGGATGGAGCGAGGAAAGCATGAGCCAGGTCCCGGAGCCGTCTTCAGGACGTAGTAGAAGCTGAGCACGGCCCTTTTCAATAAACTATTATCCCTCGACCCCAATCTAATTGCTATTTTTTAATTGTTTATTTTGGGATAGGAAATTGTTTTTTTTCTTTCTTTTTATGCAAACTGTCAAATTCATCCTGAACACCCAGAGTATGTACACCACACACACACACACACACACACACACATATATATATACATATATATATATATATATATATATATATATATATATATATATATATATATATATATATATATATATAATTATTGAAATGGATAAATGAATTATCTTGTTACGGATTATTCAAAAGATAACCGATACCTGGGTAGCAAAAATCACAACAGAAAAATCACGGTTGAGGTTACGACCATGGGGTCTCAAACCCGTGCCTTAATGCGGAAATTTGAAGTTTATATATTTAGTGTAGGAAGAAATGGAGCTGAACGAAGATTTAACAAAATTCCTTTTTATTATTATTATATGTAGAAAATAATAAAAAGGAATTTTGTTAAATCTTCGTTCAGCTCCATTCTTCCTACACTAAATATATATATATATATATATATATATATATATATATTATTATTTATTTATTTATTTATTTATTTATATTTATACATATGATTCTGATAAGGAAGTAATCTTTTATTCTGAAACGCAGGATAATGCTAATAATATAGGCATGAAAAGAATAAGCTATCTATATTTTGCAGAAAAATTGGTCAGTGAGAATAAAATTACTTCCTTACCATTCGATACATCTCAACACATCTCAAGCAAACTTTGTTTACTTTCATCGTAAAGTTGAATTTTAAAAACATTTTATATATATATAAACACACACACACACACACACATTAATGTATCTTAACTCCATAACTGATATTAATTTATCTTTTTATCCCTTCTTGTGTCATTTTACCCCTTCCTCGCTCCACAATGTACACAAACATTGCACATTGCTTAGTGTTGAAAAAGAGTTATTTTAGCCATAAAATTTTCTTGAGGTTTTAATATTTTCGTCGCATACCTGCGACCTGGTCGCTGACGCAGTCCCACGCAATGCTGGATCTGTGTTAAAAGCCAGATTACAGAAGTGCAATGAAAATTTTGCCAGCTTAAGGAATAAATGGCAAGTTTAATTTAACAGCGCTTGTCTTTTTAGGTGGTTAAACCAGTTCTTCTGTAACATTGCTTCAGCTTTAACACACTCCTCTAAGATGAAGTCATTTGATACAAATAAATCAACTCTGGAATTAAACTTTAGCTTGATGAAAATAAAATGTTGCCTCACTGAGTCATTAATATAATGTCAGTCAGCAGAACCCAGGGTCAGCAGTTTGCAAACAACAAATAGAACTTTGGTGTGTTAATAGATTGTTCTGATCTAGGGATGGACACCTGTTGACTCAGTACACTTAGTTATAAATATATACATATACATACACACACACATACACACACAAATACATACATATATTTATATCTATATATATGTGCGTGTATATATATTATATATGTGTATATATATATATATATATATATATATATATATAATATATATATATATATATATATGTGCATGTGTGTAATATATATATATATATATATATAATATATATATATATATATATACTAAGCAATAAGGGTTTAGCAACGAGTTGCCTTACCACATACCGAATAGAATAGCAGTCAAAGGGTATAGCT
>NC_043007.1:5325458-5332958 GCF_006345805.1 Octopus sinensis | reverse complement strand
AACACAAAGAGAAAACACAACAACGCGAGGACGTGGAACAAATATAGTGTTATTGGACGCTCAGGAAAGGAAAGAAAGAAGAATTTAACGTTTCGAGCGGAGCTCTTCGTCAGAAACATAGGAAAAGGAAAGATCCAAGGAAGGGAAGACGGAGGAAAAAAATCGCCAATGGTACACATGCGGTCACATTTTGAATGATGTGTGTGTGTGTGTGTGTGTGTGTGTGTGTATGTATGCATATATATATCATCACGAAAACTTCTCAGCAAACACCTCCAGTTTAACAAATGATTTACAAATACAAAAAAAAACACTCTAAAGGAGTCCTTACCAGAAATTCTTGCCAAATTAGTCAGCCGTTCTCCAGCGTAACCAGCAATTTGAGCGCCAAGACTGTGTCCAATCAAATGCATTGTCTGTGGAGTGCTTGCCGTTTGATTGTTAAGGTAGTTAATTAAAAGTGCAATCTGCGCTCCGACGACGCGGCAGTTGGATGCTGCACGGGCGTATGTTACATCAGATCCATTTATCCAATCGACCACAATAACATTGTAATCGCCCTAGAATTAGAAAGAATAAGAGCGAAGAGTAAAAGTAAATTAGCAGACTTGGAATGGTTCTTGACCTCCGATTCATAAATGGTGATTGCAGTTCCACTAAATAGTTTCCCATTATTCGCCTCGGTTCGTTTAGACATTGATGGAACCAATCATATCGTGCAGAAGACTTTACTTTTATAGATTTTGTTTGTTTTTCTTGGGCAGAACCGATTTCTCTTTGATTTATTCGCAACATAAAGTCTGAAAATAAGTAATTCTCCTTGAAATGATCCCGGGGGGTGGGGGTAGTCGTTTAAGTTTACATAAATGGAAGACATCCTCAACGGCAAAGCTAACTTGCACAAACATATATATACTTTCTAAGTTTTATACATAAAAAACATATGTACATTCATACATACATTCATCCATACATACGTACATACTTACATACATACACACATACATAGACACGCACATACAAACATACATATATACACACACATAATACATACATACATTCATACATACATACATACATACACACATACATTGACCCACACATACATATATACACACACATACATACATACATACATACAGACAGGCAGACAGACATACAATATATACATACATACACACATACATAGACTCACACATACATATATACACACATACATACAATACATACATATACACATACATACGTACACACACATACATACATACATACATACATACATACATACATACATACACACACATACACACACACACACATACATACATACATACATACATACATACATACATACATACATACATACATACATACATACATACATACATACATACATACATACATACGTACATATATACATACATACATACATATATACATACATATGCAGTTTGTCAACGAGAGGCAGGGAACACTCCGTATATAAAACACATTGTTTAGTTAAGCTGATCTCTTGTTATCAACACTCCAGTCTCAAGCCACTGCGATCATCAGGAGAACCAGATCCCTCAGTACTTCGAGACGGTTTTATGTACTTTGAAGTGGATTTCTTCTCTTGTGCTTCGGTATCGTTTTCTTTGACCTAAGTTTATGTTTTTTAAGCAGTGTCTGTAGTTGCCGTCGCTTCCTTTCCCACTTCGTAACCTTTTTGGCTTCGCTATTCTGAGTTTTCGTTCGCTTTCAATCTATGTCTCGTTTTATCAGAGTCGTATAATTCGCTTTTCATAAGCAAATTTGATAGTTGTCTTCGTTGTGCTTGCTGATTTCGTAATCATATCCCATCCTCTAGAATTATTTATCTGCACATCGCTATTCATGGGCATATTCAGTGGCTCTTTCGTTTCCATTTGATGATCTCGTAATTATAAATTATTTTAGAAAATATTTAATTTGATTATCACTCTTTATTGATCATTTCAATAGTTGTTCTATTAATACCTGTTGACTGTATCATCATATCCTGTTTACTAAAAATACTGTCCCTTACATTAACATGACCTGTTTTTTCTAAAGTTGCTATTATGTGTACTATGTGTTCAAAGCGGTGCCCCATCATGGCCGCAGTCTATCGAGGCATAAAATATTTGTCATAAACTGTGCGAGGAGGTGGGTATTGTATTTTGTAAATAATAGCACTTGAGTGAAATTTTGCAGGTTAATTACTTTAGTTACCTAGTTACCTTCTTTTGTCGCTCCTCATTTGGTGATATTACCGGGAATCCACAAGTTTTTCTGTTGATTTTTACCTTCGATTATTTATCGCGTTTTCAAATCTACCCAGTTTTTGAAAATAAATCTATTCTGGTGTCTGCAACGTTTTTATTGGCTCATTTGTTCTATTCAGCAAGAATAATTACCACATAATTATGTTGCATTTTTCTGTGTACACATGGGTGTGTTACAGAACAATTTATTTGTTACAGAACAATAATATTGTCTATTATTGCTCCGATTATATTTATATTTTCTCCTCTAAGTCCAAAATGTGTTTCGTGTAACACACTGCGATCGTTTCATCAATTCTATGGAGTGAGTGAATGGGTTGTGTGTATCTAACTTTAAACGTCCTGTTTGTGGTTTCAATGTAGATTTTGTTGGTTTTTCTTCTTCTCGTGCGACACTGTCGCTTTATAGGTTACTTAAGTTCAACTGATAGATAATCCAGTAATTTGCACAAATCTTCTCTATTAAGATAGTGTTGTATACTCATTGAATATAAGCTAATAACTCATTTTTTCTATTCTGATAATTAAGCAAAATGTATATAATTTCATATTTTGTTGAATTTACTTGTATTTGCCTGTAACTAGATTTACTTAGAGACAAAGTTTATGCAATAGATTTACTCAAGAGCCTTTTGTTAGACTGTGTTCCAAAAAATTACATTTATTTGTTGATAAATAAAAATGTTTTATGAAACCATTCTAAATTCATGATTAGTTTAGAATTTAATTGAAATATATAAGGGCTGTATTTTGGTTAGAAATATAGTAATGAAAGGGTTAATACAATTATTTTGATCTATTTCAACTGTATCTATTCTTTGGTCTGCGCTGCTTTATACTCCTGAAACTCCTTCTTTTGATTCAGTTTACATAATCCCTTTCTAAATACGTTTTTCTCACAATTGCATCCCTTTATAATTCATAATTACATAAATTGTTAAAGCTCTCCTCAAATCACTAGAGTACATTATCTTACCAACACTGATGATTTAAGGGGTTTGAAAAGAAAGTAGATATACCATACTGGTTAGACTAATGGGTTTTGGTGGAGTTACAACTTAAGAGGAAATGAGACTGAGTTATTAGCTGTGAAAAACGATATCAAGAGAGAGAGAGAGAGAGGAGAGAGAGACAAAGAGACAGAGAGAGAGAGAGAGAAGTCAGAAAGATTTTCTCACGTGTTTCAACAGCTCACGAGTCATGTTCAGAACCCATGGTTTGTCTTTGCCAAAGCTTTTATAACCGTGAATAATAAATTTGGTCGGATTCGTTGCCGTAAAGTTACTGAGGTGTAAGAGGCTGTCATTGTGAGTCTCCAATTCATCACCAGTTAATGGATTCGATCTGCAAAAACATAATATATTATTAAAGTTAATGTGAAAACAATGATTGAATGATTTTATAAGTGGTTCAAATCGAAGTAGTCGAGAGCAAAGATAATAAAACACTGGACTAATTAAAGGTGGTTGAAGGTAAAAACCATAAATACGAGCTGGTATCGATCTCAGAAACTCTATTTCTAAGCCATTGTAGAAACTACATGAAGTGATTAAATGAATGAAATCATCAGACATTCTACGGACCATCGGAACACAATTCAAGTAAATCGGAAATAGTGCAACGACCAAAGTAAAGAATCGATTTGGAGATTTTAATTTTAAAACAAGTAAAAATGATTTATTAAAAAGCAAAATGATAATGGTTAACCTTGTATAGAGGAAGAACTGGGTTCCGATTTCTTCTGGTTTGTTCGGTAAGAGGTTGATTGGACGTTCGAGCGAAACGAATTCTCCCTCGTTTGAAAAGCATCCAAGTTCACCGAAACAAACTTCTGAATCGAATATCGATCCTGTGTGAAATAAATAAATGTTCAATGCTGTAGTCTGTTTGAAGCCATCTTTACATGAATTACGAATAAATTGAGTGAAACAAACCACAGGAACACAATGAGCAAAAAAGTAACATGCTGTTGTTGTTGTGGTTCTTGTATACATATAAATATGTGTGTATCTATGCATGTATATGTGTGCATATATATATATGTGTGTTTGTGTACGTATTTGTGTGAGTGTTTATGTATGTGTGAGTATATATATGTATAAATATATATATATGAATATGTATACTCTTCACTCTTTTACTTGCTTCAGTCATTTGACTATGGCCATGCTGGAGCACCGCCTTTAGTTGAGCAAATCGACCCCAGGACTTATTCTTTGTAAGCCTAGTACTTATTCTATCTGTCTTATTCTACACACACATACACACACATATATATATATATATATAATATATATATATATATATATATATATATAATATATATATATATATATATATACGATGAGCTGCTTTCAGTTTCCGTTTACCAAATCCACTCACAAGGCTTTGGTCGACCCGAAACTATAGAAGACACTTGCCCAAGATGCCACGCAGGGGACTGAACCCGGAACCATGTGATTCGTAAGCAAGCTACTTACCACACAGCCACTCCTACGCCTAGGAGTGTATATATGTATATATATATATACATACACACACATATATATACATACACACACGGGCACGCGCAAACATACTCATACATGTATGTATCCAAACTGAGGGAGTGGAACAGGTAAAATGCTCACTACATATGTTTCTTACCTAGCTGACGCTTTTAACGCAATAGTTACGCAACCAGCTATGCTCCACTAATAATCAACCTGAGATTACCCAAATGAAATGAACGTGACATTGTTGCTTGGAATTTCTAAGTCAGTTCCACCAGTGGTGAGTTTAAGTGAACAGAAAAGCCAGAAGTAAAAAATAAAAATAAAATTTTTCTAAACTCAAGAGAAGCAATGAGTGATAAAGTAAAACGTGAAACACAAAATATGCAAGAGTGGGGGTGGCTTAGAGTTGAGGAGAAGGAAGAGAAAGAGAAGAAAGAATAAAGAACAAAGAGAAAATAATATATATATATATAGAGAGAGAGAGAGAGAGAGAGTGAGAAAGAGAGAGGGAGTGAGGTGGGGGAATCAATTTATGTCCGCTTTCGATTATCATGAGGTAGAAAGGTTTTTCAGTTCGAGACATTCCCCATTTGGGGCCCCTACCATCCTACCCCCTTTGGTGCTCCTATGCATCATTTCACTTGATTTCCGCCAACCACTTTTCACTGTGTACAAGGTACATTTTTTGAAGCACCATTATTAGAGAGGTTGCCCTGTTCATCAGTCCCTCGATTGGACAGTTCTCTGTCGGTGGGGGGGGCATCATAGGAAAGGGGAGAAGCTGAATTGTACAGAGGGAATGTATAGAACGGTCAGTGATCTTATGAGTGTGATCTAAGGAGAAAGAGGGAGTAGAAAGAAAGAAAGAAAGAAAGAAAGAAAGAAAGAAAGAAGAAAGAAAGAAAGAAATAGATGACAGTAGCATTTGTGGGAATGGACGAGAGGAGCATAAGTACCTTTGTTTGGGTGGTGAAAGAGGGAATTGTGGGCAAGAGTAGACTGTCTCGAGATTTACGCTAATGAATGGCCGGGAAGTGTAGAAGTATGATATAAGAAGAAGCCAGGTTGTTTGAGGTGTGGTCGAGGGAGGAGGGACTGGCAAGAGTAAAGGATGACAAAGGTAGATATGAGGGATGAGATCAGATTGGAGTCTGGTTCGCCAGACCTCAGTCAAATCGTCCAACCCATGCTTGCATGGAAAGCAGACATAAAATGATGATGATGATGATGATGATGATGATATATATATAAATAGTGTACATTTAAGCACAAAGAGGTGAGCCTTAAAAGGTCTCCTTACATACTAGAAGGAACAGTCAAAAAGTCCAAACCACAATTAAAAGCAATTTCGAAGGGAATGAAAAATAAAAACATTTACCATCTAAAAAATTCCTAAAATTTTTTCTTACCCTGAAATTATTAATTATTGATAATTTTTCTGGCAAATTTTCGAAGTAACGCCGGCATTATTTTATTTGCTGCCGACAAAAAACTGCACTTGCGCGATGGATTTGAAAAATTATAATATATAAGCACGGGGCACATGCTGGATTGCCTCGTATTTATATGTTTAATCTAGGCGTACCTGTTGATGAAGACTTCGCCTAGCAAATTACTTTATTTGCTAATTTAAAGTCAGAAACCATGGTCCAAGAAATAGATGGTAAATGTTTTTTTTGTTTTTTTTATTCCCTTCGAAATTTATTCCTAATAGTGGTTTGAACTTTGGCTATTCCTTCTAGCGTGCCAGGTATCCTATGATTGATACCTCTTATGTGTGTAAATATAAGCTGTGTTTACACACACACACACACACACACACACACACACACATATATATATATATATATATATATATATAGTGCGTATGTTTATATAGTAAATAAAATGACCAACCCGAAATACAACAATATCTGTTTCAATACACGAGTTCACATCAGGAATCTTGCAAAACGAATTGATAAATGTGTGTGTGTGTGTGTGTGTGTGTGTGTGTGTGTGTGTGTGTGTGTGTGTGTGTGTGTGTGTGTGTGTGGTGTGTGTGTGTGTGTGTGTATTCAAACTCATAGTCGGTATTTATGTGTCTGCCTACGTGTTTTTCTAAATACATAAATCATAAATCATAAGAAGTATTGCAAAAGAAACAAATTCAAATACCATTGGTGACAGCCAGCAGGCAGATGACCGAAACCAGTGTGTACCATTCCATCTCCAAGACAGGTGATGTGCACTACATGATTTATTGGGACATTTCTATCTTTTTATATTAGTAAACTCTTATCTGCACTCCTCCCCATCTTTAGCAATCATTCTCTCACCCACCCTCTTCCTCTTTCATCTCTCTCTCTCCCTCCCACTCTCATATAAGTGTATAAATCTAAATACATATCCACGTGTTCCCCCTCCTCCCTCTTCTCCTATGGTGGGAACTTGTGCTTCGTTAGGTGAACGGGGGGGGGGTGAGAAGGTGTCAAACAGACGGTGTGTGTGTTTTGGACTTGAGAAAAACAATTTAAGAAAACTGTCAAACAACACATACACATATATATACACATACAAATACACATGAAGAGAGAGGCTCATGCACACACACACACACACACACACACATAATATACTATATATCTGTGTGTGTGTGTGCATATATATCTAAACATATACATACACGCGCACACTCACACACACATTATCATCATCATCATCATTTAACGTCCGCTTTC
>NC_043007.1:5305458-5320458 GCF_006345805.1 Octopus sinensis | reverse complement strand
AGAGGCACAAACACTCTCACATATATATATATATTCTTATAATATAATATATATATATATATATATATATATATATATATAATCAATCAAATAAGCAACAAGGATATCCAAGGTAGTGTAGTACAATTGTTTCATGTACTTCATTTTATTAAACAACGTAAGTATTACATCACTTTTAAAATGTCGAGCAATCTTCAGCCACATATATAATTTTTTAATTAAACGGACAATGCATATTTTTATCTCTATTTCATTTGCCAACATTACGAAGAGGGTAGATATATAGACAGAAAGGTTAATTTCATCATTAAGAACATGGTGGTAGTGTGTTCTTCTTCATCTGTAGATTTTTTATCACTGATGTAATACTTACATTGTTTAATAAAATGAAGTAGCATGAAACGATTGTACTACACGACCTTAGATATCCTTGTTGCTTATTTTGATTATAATCACCCCATTTGATTTATATGGATAATACCATATGAAATTCTGGTGCCTTTAACTTAAGTACCATATTCATCTGAATCTAAATTTTGCTGAACTTACATATATTTATATGTATATATATGTATAAATTACATATATATATATATATATATCTTTATTCAGTATATCCTTCTAAGTACATAGTTATAAGGCTGTTTTGAATAAAATGTTGTTTTACATACATACATACATGTAAATGGGACACTAATAGATGGGACCCTAACCATTCCAGGTCAAATCGAACCTGGGAGAAATGGTAAAGATGTGATTCCATGCCCTCCGCCTTCCCAACTACAGAACTTCCAAACAGGAGCTTCATCACCACAAGACGCAGTATAATGTCATATCCAGGACAAAACTAATTACACTTAGATTCCCCTGGGATAGAGGAGGAGGCTCCCGTCATTTTTGATAAAGCTGTTGGGAAGACAGCTCTTCTAGAAGAAAGGTATTCTGATGCAAAACTTGCAGTTAAAATAGTATCAATCCCCTTACACCATTTCTCTCTCTGGAACCTATAAAGGTAACCAAAACAGAGGCGAAAATGATTTATAAGAAGTTTTTTGTCACTAGAATCCAATGACATGTCTCAATATTCATTCATTTCTTTCTGCTGAGATCAATTTTGCCTTTCATCCTTTCAGGGTCGATAAATTAAGTACTAATTTACTGGCCCCAGTTTCCCAAAATATTTCAGGCCTTGTGCCTAGAATAGAAAAGAAAAGAATATTCAATTCATTTCTGGATCCATTTTGTATTTTAGAAAGTCCTTTAGCAATGGATGCGTAGCATGAAAAGTCGGATCCCCCTCCACACCCCATATACAAAGACAACTGTAAGCTGGAACAACCAGGCTAAATGTTAGATGGTTTTCATCTGGCCAGATGAAGCAATCACCATCACCATCATCATCATCGTTTAACGTCCGTTTTCCATGCTGGCATGGGTCGGACAGTTCAACTGGGGTCTGGGAAGCCAGGAGGCTGCACCAGGCTTCAATCTGATTTGGCAGTGTTTCTACGGCTGGATGCCCTTCCTAATGCCAACCACTCCGTGAGTGTCGTGGGTGTTTTTTCGTGCCAGGGGAGGCTTACAACGACCATGATCAGTTGGTGCTTTTTACATGCCACCAGTATGGGAGCCAGTCAAGGTGGCGCTGGCATCGTCCACATTTGGATGGTGGTTTTTACGTGTCACTGGCACAGGTGCCAGGGGAGGCTGGCAACGGCCACAATCGGTTGGTGGTTTTTACGTGCCACTGGCACAGGTGCCAGATAAGGCTGACAATGGCCACGATCGGTTGGGGGTTTTTACATGCAACCAGCAGAGGTGCCAGGCGAGGCTGGCATTGGCCACGTTCGGATGGTGCTTTTTACGTTCCACCGGCACAGGGATCACAACTACAATTTCCATTGATTTTTTGATGTTGATGTTCTTGTCACAATCATATGTGTAAAAACTGCCATCAATTTATTCATTTCTACTCAACTAATTTTTACTAATATTAAAATGATGTATGACTTCTTAGGGTCTTCTACTGCAAGTAACAAAAGGGGTTGAAACTTAGGAATCATGTGAAAGAACAGGATAGCAGCGTCAAGGGGCCCTTGTAACAACAAAACATATCTCCAACCAGTCTGGGAGTTCACACTTTTCTTTCAGATTGAGAAACTATAATTTCCTTTTGATTTTTATTTCAATGACTGTTAAGAGACATCGAAACCAAGAACATTGACATACACTGTTTCTCTTATGTTCAGCTACACTGTGTGTGTGTGCGTGTGTGTGTATGGATGTGAGTGTGTGTATGTGCGCGCGCGTGTGTGTGTGTGTGTGTGCGTGTGTGTGTATGGATGTGAGTGTGTGTATGTGCGCGTGTGTGTGTGTGTGGACTGCTCAATAATATGCTGTGGGAATAATCTGAGTTGAACAGATGGCCCACGTAGAAATCTGTACACGTTAACCCATATGCTCACACACACACACACACTCATATACAAAGAGCATTAAGAGAGAAAATGTTGTTTACACAGAAGCGTTATAATGAAGGTGATAACATTTTGTTTTGTTAGAAATATATCTTCAGGTGTTTTACAGGTCTTTCTGTAAAAACACAAAGAATCTTGGAATCAAGGTGTGTCAGGTGGAGTTGAAGAAAAACTAACAAACTCTATCATAAAGGATGCCATTGAAGTTAATTATGTCCAAACAAATTAATTGCTGTTGATATGATGATGGTGGTGGTGGTGGTGGTGGTGGTGGTGGTGGTGGTGGTTTCAAATTTTGGCCACAAGGCCAGCAAATTTAATGGGTGGGGGCAAGTCAATTACATTACCACCCTTGTGCCCAACTGGAACTGACTTTATCGACCTGGCAGATTTAAGAGGGGATGCGCAGCTGTCTCAGCCCCTTTTACTTTGCAATCACATATGGTAATGCCAAGCTCTCTAGGTTGTATTTAAAGGTTTTAGAGCCAAAAAAAAAAAAAAAGCCAAAGCTAAATTCATATGATAAATCAGCGGAGTTAATTTTTTTAGCTAGTGGATTAGCGATTAGCAAAGCTAAGTTTTTGCCTCACTGTTCCCATCACAGCATGGATATATACATACATAAATGTGTGTGTGTGTGAGTGTGTGGTGTGTGTGTGTGTGTGTGAGTGTGTGTGTGTGTGCATGTGCACATGTATGAATGTATGTATGTATGTGCAGGCAGACACACAGACAAGCAAACAGATATATATATGGATAGATAGATAGATAGATAGATAAATAGATAGATAGATAGATAGATAGATAGACAGACAGATAGATAGATAGATAGATAGATAGATAGATAGATAGATAGATAGATAGATAGATAGATAGATATACACCCATGTCTCTGACACTCGTATGGCAGCATTGTGACGCCTCTAATGTTTCTGCCAGCCATAATAGCCATCAATAATGGGTCATATGCAATCCTTAAACCTATGTGTCCCAAGCCCTTTATTTACTTAAAGTTATCATCCTGTTATTGTTATCAGTTGGCTAATGTTATTGAAAATGTTTCATTGCAAATTATGAAAATAATCAACTTCCGCTAAATAAGCAATCTCAGCCAAAATTCCAAGAAATCCAGAGGAAGAAGTCTGTTGCAGTGAAAGGCAGGGGTGGACTGAAAGTATTAAGGGCCCTGGGGCATAACTGTTTACCAGGCCCCTTAGCATTGTATATGTAAATGTATGTTTTAGTAGAGTTAACATGTAGAGTGCGGGCCCCTCAGAGCTCTGGGCCCTTGGGCAGTGCCCGATTGACCGACGGCTCAGTCCACCCCTGGTGAAAGGTAACATGATGACATCTCATCAGCACCCTCTCTTTTCTCTCTTTCCAGTCAGGGTCAACATGTATCTCCTTTCCAGTCAGGGTCAACATGTACCTCCTTTACGGTAAGACACCTGTTCCTGTCCCCTCTCTCATACTTTAGCCCCTCCTCAACCAGCACAAAGCCACCTCACTCAATACTTCCATCTCTCAGTTGAGGGAATCTTGCCTTGTGGGTTACTTGGCAACCTCACTCATACCAGTGCCATGGAAAAAAAAGCATCCAGTACACTCTCTAGAGTGGTTGGCATTAGGAAAGGCATTCAGCTGTAGAAGACATGCCAAAGCTGACATTGGGGCCTGATGCAATCCTTTGGCTCATCAGATCCTGTCAAACTGTCCAACCTATACCAGAATGCAACACAGATGTTAAATGAGGAAGAATTTAAGAAAATATATTAACATAAAATTTCAATGAAAGGGTTGAATTGACATCACTATCATAGAACTATGGAATGATCTCAGGTGAGTTGGTATGGAAAGGATTAATTAATTAATTGTAGATTAATCTTTGTAACTTTATCAGTGTTTTGTTTGTATTGTTTTCCGAGGAAAAAATTAAGTTGCAGGAGTGAATTCTCACTACATTATTCCATGACTATTGGTTGTTTGATACAGTTCTGTCTCTCTCTCTCTCTCTCTCTCTCTCTCTCTCTCTCTCTCTCTCTCTCTCTCTCTCATCTCTCTCTCTCTCTCTCTCTCTCTCACACACACACACACACACACACACACACACACTTGCAATGCCTTCTTCATATTTCCATCATCATCATCATGCCCACTACTATCACATCACTCCAACCCCTTATCTTCATACTCCTCCACATCATCATCATCAGCATTTTACCCTCCCTTTCAATGTGGGTTGCACAAAGCATCATGCCCTCAGCCAGTTTTTATTCAGAGTAACTGCTGCTGTCCCAGACAGTTCAATGGACAACATCTTGCTATAAATAAAAAAACAAAAAAGGAAACAAAATATAGAATTGGATTTTTACACCTGAGACACTCACTGCCAGTCTACTGTTAACAGGAAGCCTGGACACAGGTTTTATGGTCCATTGCCCAGGATATTAATTGTCTGGAAGCCGTTCAGTGACGTGCAACCAAGAGAATACCCTCCATCAGGCACTTGCCATATTCTGAATGCCTTACTTCCCTGGGCATGGACACATTGAAACTCCGACATCTGGCAGCTGACTTGGCAGACACCCATAAAATTATTAACCATCTTACAAACACTAACTCTGAGCACCTTTTCAAACTCCACCCATCTAACACCCGTGGACATGTTTACAAAGTCAGAAAACAGCACAGCTCCTTCCATGACTTTCAGAAACATTTTTACATACTAAGAGTTGCTGAAGCATGGAACAAACTGCCGGTATCAGTTGTTAGTTGTCGGAGCACTGCATCCTTCAAAACTTCCATGCTTTCTGAGATTCGCCAACACTACACCTGATTTTCTCCCCTCCATACACACACATACAAGCATGGAACAAACTGCCGGCATCAGTTGTTAGTTGTCGGAGCACTGCATCCTTCAAAACTTCCATGCTTTCTGAGATTTGCCAACACTACACCTGATTTTCTCCCCTCCATACACACACACACAAGCATGGAACAAACTGCCGGCATCAGTTGTTAGTTGTCGGAACACTGCATCCTTCAAAACTTCCATGCTTCCTGAGATTCGCCAACACTACACCTGATTTTCTCCCCTCCATACACACAAGCAAGCATGTATCTGACTCATACACTGTTCACTTTCCAGACATTCGTACATTACTGCATATGCTTTATACACACTTTTGACAAGTTGTGGTGCACCTGAGCACTGTATACAATAATTTCATAATTATCTTTATTATTTTATTTTCCAGGTGTATTCTATAATTCAATCCAAAGGCATAGTATTTGGTGATGCAATAGTGTTAGCAATAATTATAGTAAGATCTAATGCACTGAACTAACAATACACTCAATGCTTTTATAAGTTTATCCCATTAGGTTTGTACCTTAATTGAGAATATCTTTTAGAAGTCGAGCAAGCACTGGCTGCAAGAGTTAAGTGCCCTTGCCAAGACTATTCTAAAGCTCTGATGTTGTGAGACGAGCGTTAACAAGCAATTAAGTTAATAGCGATTTAATTTACATAGTAAATTAAACATCTCTAAAAACTCTGTAGGAAATTTCTATAGAATAAAATCTTACAAATTCCAGATGCTTATTAATAAAATACACCCATTTGAAAATAATAAACTGATTAATATAAATATATAAAAAAAATTAGAAAGGATAAACAAAAAAGAAAAAGAGAGAAGAGGAAAAAAATTAAGTAGGACGGCAAAAAGGTTGATTAGCAGTTAAGCAACCTTGATTTCGCTTCCCCGCAAATCACTTTGTAACACTTGCATGAGAGTAAACAGCAAAATAAGCAAGTTTTTCTAATTAATTACGCTTAAACTTTTCATTAATATAAATATAATAATGGTTTGTATACGATAAGCTTTTTTAATTTCAGAAACTTTGCCTGTGCGATTAATATAGGAAGCATTTTGCCGTAAACAGCGAGAAAAATGCAAATGAGAAAAAGCTGAACAGTTTCTGCAGCAGCCAGCTAGTAGTATATATACGGTGTGTTGCCGTTAGTAGCTAAGGGGTCCGCTGCATTGGGATGGAATATTGTACTAATGATAAGTTCATTAGACGCGAATGTCTGTCAGCTGAGAAAAACTAACCTAATATTATAAATATATATTAAAAAAACAGTCAAAAATAAATCAGAAACTTACAACCAAACATTGTAAATTAACTCTCGTCAGTCAAGTCAGATCAACATTATTATCATAAACCTAACAGTTAGGGTGAGAAATCCCAATGTTCATTTGACCTCCTTTTAATTGTTTTTGGCGAATATGAACGGTGGGGGGGGGTGCTGAAGTTGGGGTTCAAAGTAAACAATGTTCTGGAACTTTGAAAAACAGGGTTTTTTTTTTAGAAAACAACTAGTCTTGTCGGTACTACTAGCGAACAGTGGTCCTGGTGCGCGCACTCGCGCTAGCTAGTCGTAAGTAGTCGATCCTACGACTTTTTAACCGTAACCTTAGTTTGTTTATAAAAATAATTTAGGTACTACTAGCGAACAGTGGTCCCGGTGCGCGCACTCGCGTAGTCGCGCATCCGCGCCAGCTAGTCGTGACTAGTCGATCCTACAACGACGAGCTAGCAAAGTAAATAAAACACAAAATAATTCTTTTTACACAAAGTAAATAATTTTTGTTAGACAAAGTAAATAAAACACAAAGTAAGGATCGACTAGTCATGACTAGCTGGTGTGGATGCGCGCACCGGGACCACTGTTCGCTAGTAGTACCGTTTTGTCCTTGTCGTTGGCGGTACAATTAGTGGTATCACGGCTACTACTACTACTACTGCTACTACCAGATGCAGTCATCGGTACCAGCATCAAACCACTGTCAACATCTTTTTATTGCCATTTACGAATCTCTTATCATCAACCATCTCCTCCTCCTCCTCCTCATCATCATCATCATCATCATCACCATCAAACAGAAGCAATGTTTCTTTTTTATTAGCATTGCTCAGTCTGTCTCTTCACTCTCTCTTTCTCTCTCTCCCTCCCTCCCTTCCTCTCTCTTATTTCTTTATTACCCACAAGGGGCTAAACATAGAGGTGACAAACAAAGACAGACATAGGTACTAAGTCGATTACATCGACCCCAGTGCGTAACTGGTACTTAATTTATCGACCCTGAAAGGATGAAAGGCAAAGTCGACCTCGGCGGAATTTGAACTCAGAACGTAACGACAGACGAAATACCGCTAAGCATTTCACCCAGCGTGCTAACAATTCTGCCAGCTCAGTTTCTGTCTCTCTCTCTCTCACTCACGTGCTCATTAAACCGTTTATATATCTATAATACACCGATAGATAGATACACAAACACTTATCTATCGTCTATCGATTGATTGGTCAATCACCTGATCGATTTGTTACTCAATCTGTCAATCTATGTGTGTGTGTGTGTGTGTTAGTGTGTGTGTGTGTACACATGCATCACACACTTACTAATACTCATACGCACACACAAACACACAAGCACATACAACACATACACAACATACACACAAACAGCCACACACTTATACACACACACACACACACACACACACACACACACACACACAGACGTGCAATATCCGTCTTGCCTCATCTCATTGGTCAAAAAACACAGAATTTCAATTTCCCAAAAGTAAAAAGCACCTGACCATCACCGTTGGCTTTCACCGGCAACAGAGCTGTGAGGCATTGATTGGCTGCTAATTGGCAGTATAATTAAGAGGTTTGTTTATCAGTCAAGTGGTTTCAGGTTCAATCCCAATGCATGGCACCTTGGGTAGGTGTCTTCTAATGCTGTCCCAGTTCAACCAAAGCTTTGTGAGTGGATTTGGTGGACGGAAACAAACTGAAACCTGTTGTGTGTGTGTGTGTGTGTGTGTGTGTGTGTGCATGTGTGTGTGAATGCACATATGTGTGTGTGTGTGTGTGTACAGGATGTGTAAGATATTTGAGGACAGATTTATGTTTATAAAAGCATAGATATATAATAAAAGATAACTTTATTTATCAAAAAATGTTATAAGGATAAAAACAAACCTTCATTTTCTATAATGGTATTCGAGAAAGCTACCTTCAGCTTCAACAACTGCTTCAACATGAGGTCTAAATCATCTACATGCTCTCGAATCAAGTGGTCCTGGTTCATTTTGGACATTACTCTGACTATGGCAGCTTTCAAAGAATCTTTGGTGTTATGGGCACGTTCATTGATCTCTCTCTCAACAACGCTCCACATGTAATAGTCCAATGGATTGAGATCTGGGGATAGGAGGCCAAATATTAGGGGTTGTGTGATCATGAACATTTTCAGCCATCCATTCCTGTGTTACTAAAGCCATGTGTGATAGTGCAGAGTCTTACTGAAACACATATGGCCTTCCATTGCATACACTGTCTATCCAGAGATTAACAATTATTTCCAGGAACTCAATGTAGGCAGCAGAGTTAACTCGTGCTTATAGTTGCATATCTAGACATGCTCATATATTTTTAAATGATAAATTTTGGGAAAGTTTTACAGATTTTTACAGTTCCAGTGATGGATTGGATCAGTAGTCTTTGAATCAGCTTTCTCCTTTCTGGTTTTGAGAAGCCTAATTCCTCAAGATTAGTATTTAGACAGTGTGTATGTATTTATGTATGCATGAATGGATGTTTGGATGGATGGATGGATGAATGGATGGTGTGTGTGTGTGTGTGTATCCTT
Source organism: Octopus sinensis (assembly GCF_006345805.1). Lineage (NCBI taxonomy): Eukaryota > Metazoa > Mollusca > Cephalopoda > Octopoda > Octopodidae > Octopus > Octopus sinensis. The sequence goes on along the minus strand of NC_043007.1, from coordinate 5,311,256 downwards.
CTTTCGACATCATGTGATGGTTGTAAACAAGCATGAATGTCATATAAATTGTTATGGATTTCTAGTCTTCCATGAAAACATATCAGGCCCTGGGAAAATATTCCTTGAAGACTGGTGGGGGTTGGCATTAAATTGATGACGACGACGACGATGACGATGACGATGATGATGATGATGACTTGAGAGAATCTTTATTTCTAATTCAGGCCCCAGGCCAGAAACCTTGAAAAGAAGAAGCTAGAAATTTTGAGACCAACCAAAGCCTAGTGTGTGTGTTTGTATGTGTGTGTGCGCGTGTGTGTTTGTGTGTGTGTGTGTGTCTCTGTGTGTGTGTGTAATTTCAAAAATTGCATCTTTTGCATGAGCTGAGTAGCCTCCCTTACAACACAGCCGCCTTCAGTATCGAATTCCTTGTAATTCTTCTAACGTAACGCTTCATGTTAAAATAGAATCAAAATTAGAACGCGATGAGTGAAAGGATTCCGTAATATTTTGAGGGCAGCAGAGAATCAGGGAAAATATTTTGTGATATCTGCTAACAGTCCTTTAAATGTTTGGGATTCCTGCTAAGGTCAATATTTCTTTTTATCTTTCAGGAGTTTCAGGAAAATGAATACCAGTCAGATACTGGGGATCAATAAATTGACTGCTCCCTTCTGAAATCTGGGTCCTTGCATCTATGTCAGAACTCAAAACAAAAGCTGGGCTATCTTCTTCTATCAAAGCCTTGTCAGTGGGTTTGATTGAGGGAAGAAACTGAAGTGTGTGTGTGTTAGTTGCAAAACATCTCCACCTCCAAGTTTTGGGTCACACCTTAACAGAGTTCTTTCTGTTGTTAACATTCAAAGCAAACTTCAAAGCCTCTCTCTCTCTCTCTCTCTCTCTCTCTCTCTCTCCTCTCTCTCTCTCTCTCTATCTATCTATCTATCTATCTATCTATCTATCTATCTATCTATCTATCTATCTATCTATCTATCTATCTATCTATCTATCTATCTGTCTGTCTGTCTGTCAGTCGATCTGTCTGTCTGTCTATTTATCGGTTTGTCTGTCTGTCTGTCTATCTGTAAATCTCTCTCTCTCTCTCTCTCTCTCTCTCTCTTTTTCTCTCTCTCTCCTTCTCTTGAAAGAGAAAGAACTTGAAATGTTCAGGCCCAAGTATTTATCTGTTGGGGCTGCATCATGCTCATTGCCCTTTATAGAAAAAAAAAACAATTCGAGGGGAGGGGGAGAAGGAGGAGGAGGAGGATATGTTGGGGAAGAGTCTGTGAAAGGCAAACGAAGGTAACGACGGCTGCAGTTCTTCAGATGACTTACCTGAATATCAGGTAAGTCATCCCGTCAGCAGATTTAGGAACAAATATTCCAGATATGACCATCCTGTCTTTTTTTAACGATTACGTTCTACTTGGGACTACATTATTTAGCGTAGTGTTACCTTTAAAAAAAAAGATAAATTACTTAGGGCCGCCATCTGCAGGAAGGAGCCGGAGAATGAATAATAACAATGTGAGCAGAAAAGTGTCGGAGTTGTCGCCCCTTAGCCTTAACTCGGTTTCATTTACATTCACCTCCCCCACCCCCACTTTCCTTCGCAATGGAAAATATATTAACATTTTTGTGGTGGTGGTGGTGACGGCGGCGGTGGTGGAGGTGTCAGGTGGTGGTGGTGGTGGTGGCGGCGGTGGAGGTGTCAGGTGGTGTGGTGGTGGTGGTGGGTCCATTAGAGGCGTCGTTCTTGTTGCTATTAGTAACGACAGAGGTGGTAGAAGTATTACTGTTCTTCTTGCTGCTAGGGTTGTAATGTTGTTCTTGATGCTGTTGCTGTTGAGCGAACGGTCTTCGTCTCAGAGCTCGCGAGATGGGAGAAGTCCGAAAAGTGGTCCTTTGCTATTCGTAAGACCCGCAGAAGAGAAAGCAGGTCAACCCCCGACACCGAGAGCATCGACGGATGGATGAATGCGCATCCAATCTCAGCGGTTGCGTAGAAAGTCAGGGACGAGAAACAGGAAGAAAGAGTGAGAGAAAGTTGGAGCGAAAGTGTACAACAGGGGTCGTCCCCCACCCCCTGCCGGAGCCTCGTGGAGCTTTAGGTGTTTTTGCTCAATAAACACACAGAACGCCCGGTCTGGGAATCGAAACCTCGTCAAAGACCGTTCGCTCAACAGCAACGGCAGCAGCTTAATAAAGGGCACCTGTGCTGGTGGCATGTGAGAGGCACTCCAAATACTCTGTAAAATGGTTGGTGTTTGGATGGGCTGGGGCTGTGCGAAACTGGTGCAGGAAACAGCCATGAACTCACATTATTGTCGGGTCTTTGCAGTCACAGCATATCTCCAGAGGTCTCGGTCTTTCATCATTGCCTCTGTGAGGTCCAACATTCGAAGGTCATGCTCGACCACCACATCCCATGTCTTCATGGATAGATAGATTAGATAGATAGATAGATAGATAGATACATACATACATACATACATACATACATACATGCATACATGTATGCATACATACATACATACATACATACATACATACATACATACATACATACATACATATCCAGCCAACTCAAAAAGTACCCTTGGATCAAAGGGCAACATGCTGTACTTGAGGAGACCTATTGAGTCAAGTACATCAACATCAAAATGAAATTAAATCACAATCAAATGGAAAGTGTAGTTGTGGTCCTCATGCTGGTGGCATGTAAAAATCACCATCCGACCGTGGTAGATACCAGCCCCCCCCCCCAGCCCCGACTGGCTTCTGTGCCGGTGGAACATAAAAAAACACCATCCGAACATTGCTGATGCCAGCATCGCATTGACTGGCTCCCATGCTGGTGGCCCGTAAAAATCCCCCACTACACTCTCAGAGTGGTTGGCATTAGGAAAGGCATCCAGCTGTAGAAACATTGCCAGATCAGATTTGAGCTTGGTGCAGCCTACTGGCTTCCCAAACCCCAGTCGAACCGTCCAACCCATGCCAGCATAGAAAATGGACGTTAAACGATGATGATGGTTATATACATATATATATATATATATATATATATATATGCATACATATTTATATACAACACACACACACACACACACCACACACACACCACACACACACACATATATATATATATATTATATATATATATATATATTATATATATATATACAAACACACATTTAGTGAAGGTTTCTTTTTCTTTTTTGTTTCCTTTCCAGTTTCCCATGTTGCTTGGCAACCTCGCTAGTGCTGGTGACATGAGAAATGCGTCCAGTACATAATACTGTGCAATGTTACATACTAGGAAGGGGCGGGGTGGGGTGTCCAGTCATAGAAACCTTATCAAAGCTAATCCGGAACATATTTGATCCCTGTCACTCAAAGAATCCAGTCAAATAATCCAACGAACAGCACCATGGGAAGCAGATGTTAAATGACAAGAACGATGGTGGTGGTGGTGGTGGTGGTGGTGGTGGTGGTGGTGGTAATGATACATATACAGACACCGTTCCTTCTGTAATTCTCTCCCACAAAAATCTCTTCCTTCCATCGCAGGATAACAGGGTGAATATTCCCTTTTTGCTTTGGAAGCTGCAAGGTAAGCCGTGTAGTAGTGCTGATGCCACAAAAGCAGACTCTGTAAATGTTTGGTAGCAACAAAACAGGATTTAAGAAAGTTCTTTAGTGGTACTGATGGCCAGGCAACCTCTTCAGTGCTGGTGCCTTGAAAAAATGGACCCAGTGCACTTGGTAAAAAAGGGTGATGTTAGGAAGGGCATCAAGCTACAAAATCCTTATCATAAATGAGACATTGGTGCAGGACATAGTCTTGCAGCCTTTTAAATTGCTTAGAACTGTCCCATGGAAATGAATGGAAAATGATGATGAGAATCATGTGTGTGTGTGTTCTTTAAATTCATTTATGTTAACATTAAGGATATGAAAATAAAACTCCTGTTTCGTTATGCTGGCCAATGTCTAATGATACTGATGAGTCGACCAGTTTCTCAGAGTTGTGTCATGGTTACACCTACAGAATGGAGGATAAATATGATAATAACAATAATTCTTGCACGGAATTTATAAATATTTAATACATCGCTACACGCGTTTCCACAAGTCACATAACTTTAACATCAGAGTCTGTATCCTTGGAATGAGAACAGTACGCATCTGGGAATTATTATTATTATTATTGCCTTTGCTTCTAACGCTGGAGATGTACTACAGTGTCAGCTGTTCACTACCAGTGAACTAAGGTAACACCTCTTATTTTTCGAGCACCTTCCGGAGTATTTGAGTGGTTCCAAGCAACACTTTCACCCACACATGCACGCATACACATCAGAGAGAGACAGAGAGAGAGAGAGAGAGAGAAACAGAGAGAGAGACAGAGACAGAGAAAGAAAGAAAGAAAGAAAGAAAGAAAGAAAGAAAGAAAGAAAGAAAGAAGGAAAGTGAAAGAGAGAGAAGGCCACCAGAAACCCGACTCCCCGAGTCTTAACTTAATTCCGTGCTGGGCGCAATTTCAAAACTTTCTCTAAATGACGTCAGTTTGGCATCAGGAGCAGCAGGGCCTGACGTCACGCTCTGCCTCTGACCAAACTATGATCTCATCAAACACGGATATATTAATAAACTAATGTCAGGTTTTCGCTTTATTTATAGTAATTACTTTATAAATAAAACAGCAGTAATTAACACTAATTCATATTCGAGCGAGAGACGGGGAAAACCACGACGTGGTCAATTGATTAGCTAGAAATAGCAGCAGAATCGGATCACTCTCGAACGCCACCAACCTGGAGAAAAGTAAAAGGCAAAATTAAGGCAAATAAATAATATTAGAGGATAGTCATGGTTGGAATGTCTTTGATCATAAGTCTACTATATCAGGTCAGACATGTAGCAAAAGAACAATATTCATATTTTAGCAGGAAACTTTTTTCGTATTTTCTTCTCGTTTCCGAATGTTTTCGCTTTTCACTTTACGTCCGATGAGAAAACTTGTTAAAAGTTGATGAAAAAAATGGAAAAGTATTGATTTTGGGACGGGCGGGAGTGTGTGTGTGTGTGTGTGTGTGTGTGTGTGTGGAAGAAGTGGTGATGGCGTCGATGAGGAGAAGTGGAGAATTGGAAGGGATGAAGGTAGGGGAAGCTGATGGTAGTGATATGGAGATGGTGGTGGTGAAGAAAACTGGATGGATATATATATATATAGATAGATAGATAGATTGATAGATATAGTTTTTTACTCTGTGGGAATTTCTATACATGCATACATACATATATATACATATATACACGCACATACAAACATACATACATACATACATACATACATACAAACATACATGCATACATACATGATACATATATACATACATACGTACATACAATACAATACATACATACAAACGACACATACACACATACATACATACATACATACACACATACATACATACATACATACATACATACATACATACATACATACATACACACATACATACATACATACAATACATACGTACATACACACACACTTATTGATTTATGTCCTATGAGTAAGAAAGAATTGCTCAGAATATGTCATGGAGAATACGTTTTTTTTTTTGTTTTTTGTTTTTTCTTTCTTAAAAGGAAACTGAAAGTTTGTCTTCTGACTTGAATTCCATGTCCGTCTCACCATCTGAAGAGTTCTTGTCAGAAGATCACGGTGAAACTCGAGTTGAATGCCAGACTTTTCGCTTCAATTTGCTGGAGCAGATTTCTGCAACCAGACGCCCCCTTCC
>NC_043007.1:5267958-5302958 GCF_006345805.1 Octopus sinensis | reverse complement strand
TAAGATGATATTTCCTAGACATCCTTTTTGCAGAATATTGGAAAAGAATGTCGTTTATTTAAGACAACCACGTGATATCAAGACAAGAACGCACAAACATTCATGCACACACACACACACACACACACACCACACACACACACACACACACACACAACCAGCCAGATATTGTTGTGTAGAACAACAAAAAAAATGTTCTGTTGTGGAAATCAACTGCCCCTTGGACATGAATGTGGTTAGAAAAATAGCAGAGAAAGAGGACATCTATGGACCATTGATAAGGAATTTGCAAATCCAGTCTCCAGGATACACTTTCAGCTTCATGACTGTTATTAATGGAGCAACAGGATACATACCGACCCATCTGGAGCAAAGTATGGTTGAACTTGGAATCTTGAGGAGAGAATGTAAATCCTTGAATTATAAACTACAAATGACTACAATATCAGCAACAATAAAAATCTGCAAGTTCTTCTGAAGATTTAAAAGACGGTGAAGAAAATAGATGCATTCTTAAACAACTTTGCTACGAAATGATACCCAGAAGCAAATTGCCAGTTTTTGGGGCCATTGTCTGGTTATTTTGCTCAGTGACGGTCACTAGCACTCTGCTGGTTCACCAACCAATTTTGTCTGACAAAAGGGTCTTAACATGTGACCACCAGGCACTGCTCAATCATGGGGACAAGGCTTTGGGACATAAAAAAAAATATTTTATCCAAGAATTACATTTCCAAACATGAGGCATTGTCTGCTGCAAAATAAGGAGATTGGGGGTCTATTCATGGATGGGTTTCTACAACTGTGAATTGAAGAAAATTTTTAAATAGGAAAAAGCAATCCACTTTAAACAATGGAATAACTGTCACTATTCAACCCTAGGTCAGACCTGATTGAGTAGACCGAAGATCAAAAGCATTCCAGCAGTGACCATCTTGTTTTAGAGCTACGTAGGACTGCATTTATATTTGGCTAATTAAACTTTTTAGCCTTCTCATTAATCAGTCAAATGTAATAACTTATTTATTCACATTGTTTTTAATTATTCATGCATTATCTCATAGCTTTGAGACTTTTGATAGTGAATGGGTTTCTTTTTAGAGTGGCATTGTAGGGTAGGTGTGAAAAGCCGGATATAGCTTCTATTAACATAAGCAAGTAGAATATTTGGATTAGCCATGGCTTGTTTAAATGTTAAAGGGCTAAGTCAGTAGGATGGGATTTGAGGAAGATTTGGCTGCTCTTTCAAGTAGGCCAGAAGAATTGTATAACAGATTGAGGATTAGTTAATTGCAATAAAGATCATAAATTGTCTTTGTTGCATCGAATGCAAAGGATTCCACTAGTTTCCATTTTCTGAAACACCCACGACTTGATGAACAATTGATTTCTCTTACATATAATTAATTTAATGTAATTAATTACCCAAGAGGTTTCTCTTTCCTGTTCGTGGTTTACAGCTTTGTAAAATCTTATTAAAAACTTTCTTATTAATCTTATTACTGCTAACATTATTTTGCTCTTTAATTCTCTCTCTCTCTCTCTCTCTCTCTCTCTCCTCTCTCTCTCTATCTATCTATCTGCTCTCACCCCCCTCTCTCTCTGTAAATGTTTTTTTTTTACTAAAACCATTGATTAACAGCTGTTCAAGTAGCATGTTAACCACATTGATCTGATTGGTCAAAGAGGGTTTGCAAAGGCCTTGAATTGAGCAGCTTCTTTTGGGTTAAACTAATTAAAAAACTGATATAATTAAACAGCATTTCAACTCTGCGTGAGTATGTGTGTGTGTGTGTGTGCGCGCGCGCATGTGTGTGTGTGTGTACAAGGGAGGTGTGTGAATGTTTGTATCTGTGACAATTATGTATCTTTTTTTACCTTATTTATATATAAAATACTATAATTGGCTGTCATTTTTGACATCATGGGGCCAGCTATAACAAAACAATTGTTACTTATATTTCAGATATTTATTTATATTTTTAAAATATATATATAAATAAGTATAAATATATATATATATATTATATATATATATATATATATATATATATGTATGTATGTATATATGTAGGTAGGTATATCAGCATCATCATCATCATTATCATTTAACGTCTGCCTTCCATGCTAGCATGGGTTGGACGATTTAACTGAGGACTGGCGAATCAGATGGTTGCACCAGGCTCCAATTCTTGATCTGGAAGAGTTTCTACTGCCGGATGCCCTTCCTAATGCCAACCATTCCAAGAGCGTAGTGGGTGCTTTTACATGCCACTGGCATGAGGACCAGTTAGGGGGTACTGGCAACGGCCACGCTCAAGTGGTGCTTTTTATGTACTACCTGCACAGGAACCAGTCCAGCGGCACTGGCAACGACCTCGCTTGAATGTTTTTTCACCTGCCACCGGCACAAATGCCAATAAGACGATGATGGTAACGATCATGCTTGAATGGTGCTTTTTACGTGCCACCAGCATGGAAGCCAGTCAGCTGCTCTGGCAACAATCACTCTCAGATGGTACTCTTAGCGCTCCACTAGCACAGATACCAGTCATCGAATTTGATTTCGATTTCACTTGCCTCGACAGGTCTTCACAAGCAGAGTTTAGCGTCCAGTGAAGGAAAGGTACACATAAGTGGGCTGGTTACATCCCACAGGCATAAGACATTAGGTTATGGTCTCACTTGGTGTGCTGGGTCTTCTCAAGTACAGCACATTTCCAAAGGTCTCGGTTACTAGTCATTGCCTCAGTGAGGTCTAATGTTCAAAGGTCATGCTTCACCACCTCATCCCAGGTCTTTCTGGGTCTACCTCTTCCAAAAGTTCTCTCAACCGCTAGGGTGTGGCACTTTTTCACACAACTATCCTCATTTATTCTCGTCACATGATCATACCAGTGCAGTCGTCTCTCTTGCACACCACATCTGATGTTACCTAGGTCCAACTTTTCTCTCAAAGTACTTACACTCTGTTGAGTGTGCACACTGACATTACACATCCATCGGAGCATACTAGCTTCATTCCTTGCAAGATTACGCATGTCCTCAGCAGTCACAGCCCATTTTTCCCTGCCATGTAGCATGGCTGTTCATACACATACAGGCAACCTTTTACTCTGAGTGAGAGACCCTTTGTCACCAGCAGAGGTAAGAGCTCCCTGGATGAATGGGTTTATCTTTTGGTATCTTGTGTCACTAAAGTATAAAAAGTATGTTTTTTTTTTTAAAGAGCATTTTTATGTAGATTTTTTAAAACTTCTAGGAGACCACCTTCATGAAATATCACCGTATAGGATGCGGTCTCCTTGAGCGCATGGCCCCCTAGGGCACAGGGCCCAATACGCCCTGTATATATATTTTATTCCTTGTTAAGCTGTAAATTTTCCCCGTCTAAAATATTCATACCTTGTCTCTGATGATGGAATACCCAGTGTGTGGACATGCTAACCAACCATTTGGGTTCTCCCAGAAACAGCTGTAAGACTTCAAATTCACCTTACTCTAATTAAATCATCCTAAATGACTTGAGATACTTGTTCTGCCTTCGTTTTTGATTTTTTCCTCAATTATGATATGTACCTGCTATAACAGAACCTTAATATGGATCCCTATCTCCAGCCTTAGCTGTTAACTTGGAACCTAACGGATGACCAATTACAGCACTTACTCAGAGTACCTATTCGTTAAGATCACAAGTGAACTAAACCTCTCATATTCTATCCCCTGGCCCATCAGGAATCTACGCTGAGATGCTTAAAACATCTGGTGGTGTAGGCTCTGGTCTAGTCATCTGTATTGTAAACCAGGTAGTTCATAATGGAGTCATACCCAACGACTGGCATAGCAGCACCATAGTCAACTGCCACAAAGGTAAAGGTGATGCTTTAGATAGAAATAACTACAGGGTATCAAACTACTGGGTCAGGTGATGGAGGTCAAAGAGAGGGTCATAGCCCATCTCATTAGGGAGAGAGTCTGCTTAGATGAGATGCAGTTCGGTTTAGTGCCAGGTAGAAGCACCACTGATGCTATATTTCTGGTACGGCAACAGCAGGAGAAATACCTAGCCAAAGATAAACCCCTATATTTGGCTTTTGTGGACTTGGTGAAAGCCTCTGACAGGGTTCCCCGATCCCTTATTTGGTGGGCGATGTAGAAATTGGGGTTTGATGAATGGTTAATAAGGACTGTACAGGCCCTATACAGAGATGCTGTCAGTAGGGTTAGGATTGGAAATGAGTATAGTGAAGAATTCCGGGTAGAAGTAGGGGTCCACCAAGGATCAGCCTTCAGCCCCCTCTTATTCATCATAGTTCTCCAGGCAATAACAGAAGAATTCAAGACAGGTTGCCTCTAGGAACTCCTCTATGCTGATGACCTGGTCCTCATAGCCGAATCACTGCCAGAACTAGAGAAGAAACTTCAAATTTGGAAGCAAGGTTTAGAATTGAAGGGCCTAAGAGTCAAAGTTGCAAAGACGAAAGTTCTAGTAAGTAGGAAGGCAAACACATCATACATCCCTTTAGACAGGTGGCCCTGCTCAATCTGTAGAAAAGTGTAGGTAGAAATTCCATAAGATGTACCCAGTGTAAGCTATGGACACATAAGAGTGCAGCAACATCAAAGGAAGATAGCTTTCATGTGCAGCATGTTGTAATAGTTTTGTGGTACGTCCTTTTAATGTTTTATCAACTCAAATCTTTATTACACCAATGTATTATAACTTTTAAATCTAAAATTCACTGTGCTTTATGTATCATATCGATATTTATATGTATTTTTAAATTTATATATTTGGAATTTTTATATGCATTTTATAAATGTAGAAGAATATATATATATTTGATTTTGAGTGTGGTTATTAATTATGTTCTTCTAATTTTCCACTTGTATTGCCTCCATTCAGATTATTAAACGGAATATAGCTCTCTTGGAGCACCACAACTCCAGTCTGTATTTTATTTGCGATTATTGTTAATATTAGCAATCTCAAAATAAAGCTGTGTATTTTATATATACACACACACACCACACACACACACACATATATATATATATACATACATACATATATATATATATATATATATACATACATACATATATATATATATATATATATATATATATATATATATATATATGTATATATACATACATACATATATATATATATATATATATATATATATATATATATATATATATATACATACATACATATATGTATATATATATATATATATACAATATATACATACACACATATATATATATATACACACACACACACACACATACACACACACACGCATATATATATATATATATGGACAAACAACTATATAAATATATATTATACAAACACACATGCACACATATACATACATACATACAAATGTTTATACACACACACACATGTCAGTATGCTGAAGGCAATTGAAGAATTGATTAATTGCAACACAGTTATTAATAAGAGATGAGATTAGTTGTTGGAGCAAACAATATTTATTTCTTATTGCTCGCAAACAGCACTTATAAATACAGCATAATGGAGTTTATTACTGTAATAAAATATGACAAAACAGACAACGTATTTATATTTTTATGGCTTCGTCAGAAGGAAGAACAGCAATGTCAGTGACTTTTTCCATGGCCTGAGACTAGTTGTAAGCAGGGTCAAAAATTATTCTTAGCCAATCAATCCACGCTGAATGCTTGCAATGCAATGAATTCTGCAGAAAGCATTCATAAGCCTGTCTGTAGAGTTAAACCAAGTAGAATATAATACCCAAGATCAGAGTCTTCAGTACAATCCTTTCTACACAGTTTCACTCTGGAGTTAACCTGATGCTATACCACACAATAAGACTGAATCCAAAACCATATATTTGTAAAATGAACCGCATGGCCATGCCTGGCAGTGTATCTCAATTTGTCTCTTTGTTTGTCCATCTACCTACAAAAGGTAATAATTCTGAGTTTATTGGATTTGTCTCCCTTAATTACTATAGACTAATGTCTGGAGAATACTTATACCACTGTTGATGGTATCAGGTAATGTTAGATTAATTGATAGCTAAACAGTATTATTGCTATTAATAACATATTCATTACAAAAATACAAATGACAAATTTTCTTTTAAGTTTAATTTTTTAAAACTTTATTTTGATTTAATAAATATTTTTATTTTGAAAATTAACCATCATTCCATTATTTTTGATGAGCAATGTGAAATTTAAAACAATTAAAATCATAATTATTGCACTTACATAACATTTGTGCATATTAGTCAGAGTAGCAAAGGTATTTTTAAGGCTCTGTCACAGGAACGATAGCAATGTCAGTAACATTTTCCATGGCTTTAAAGACTGTTTGTAGGTTGAAAAGAAATTGTTCTTGTCCTTCCAATAAGAATCTACCACATGATGAGTAATGCTCAAGTGCTATAAAAACAATATGGGAACCTTTACCACTTTTTGGCTGAGTCACCTTTGAAATGTAAATTTTTTAATTCATCAATTCCTTTAGGCAATAGACATGAAATTTCGTTACTTTTTATTGCTTATTATTTATTTGATTAGCTAATTTTTTATTACTTATTATTTATTTAGTTATCAACTTATTTTTTCACTTATTTTTGTCTTTACGTTATCACCAGGGAATATTTCTCTACTCATTTTATTTAACCAACTCCTCAATGTTTCAAATTCTTGTGATGCAATGGATGTAGCTGGCATCTAGAAAACCAAATCCACTTATGATGTCATACACTCCCCTCAAATAAATAATTATATGTTAATTACAAACAGATAATTACTTTATGGACAAGTTTATGATGCAACTCTATCAACCTGCTATCATTTAGTAGCACAGCCAATGGCCATCATTGTATATAATATCTATAAAGGCAAATTTAAATTGATTTCTCATTTTATTAAGAGAGCACTTTTCGAGTGTGATCGTTACCAGCGTTGCCTACTGGCACTTGTGCCGGTGTGCAGGTGACACATAAAGAAAACACGATTTTCCGTGACCATTGCCAGTACTGTCTGACTGGCCCTCGTGCCAGTGTAAAAGCACCCACTACACTCACGGAGTGGTTGGCATTAGGAAGGGCATCCAGCTGTAGAAACTCTGCCAGATCAAGATTGGAGCCTGGTGCAGCCTTCTGGTTCGCCAGTCCTCAGTCAAAGTGTCCAACCCATGCTAGCATGGAAAGCGGATGTTAAACGATGATGATGATGATGATGATGATGAATGTTGCTTCATATTTATTGTTCGGAAGATCATATTTTGTGGCATGAAAGTCAATCTCTATATAAATGGCAAAATGTGTGTGTGTGTGTGTGTGTGTGTGTGTGTGTGTGTGCATGTCCTTTATACAAATCCACAATTTTTCAGTTAGAGGGCTCGCACTTTCTATGGTCATTCAAAACCGTCCAAGGGTTGTCGTGCACATCTTTACATTTCCCCAGTCACCCCGCAAAGCCATTAAAAAAATCAATAGAAGTGACTTTTTTTGTGAATTTTCTATCCAAAACCCAATCAAAATGCCCGAAACTTGATACGCCAATTGAATGCCAGCTAGCTGCATGTGATTGGTCGGAGATTTGGACAGTACTTGCGTGTATGTGTGCACACACGCAGCTGTATATGCATGCACTAGCACTATGACCTGGCATTGCTGGGTCACAGTGCTAGTGTGGTATAAAATGTAAACATTCAAACACTGTTACTGTCTTTTCATACCCTGCTGCATTTCACATAATATTTTTGGTCCTCCAAAGTCGTCTTGGTGTATTCACCAAGCTTCCTTTTATGTAATGTTTGGTCTGAAAAATTCAGCTTGTATGCTGGAAGATACTGCACCTTGAAAAACTCTCAGAGACTTTATTTTCTCATAAGGAACGTGATGACGAAAAATGATACAAAGAAGAAATAGTTGCAAATTTAGAAAAAGAATTGTCAAAATATCAGAGATTGGATTGGACTGGATACCTACTTTTTATTCAGGACCACATAGAGCCCATGGCACCAAAGACATTAGTGTAGCTAGAGTGGGTGCCACCCAGAGCGGCCCTTCCGTTTGCCGCCCCTGGACCCCACAAAAAACTCATATTGCCTACAGCCAACCCAAAAGTGGTGCCCTTTTAAAAGTGCTGCCCTGAGTGGACCATCCCTACTGCCCCACCCCAGCTACACTAGTGACCAGAGGATGAACATTCTGGAGACTTGTTATATATATTCAGCCTCATTGTAGATGTGATTCCCTACTTGGAAGATTGGTATTCAGCCGCCATTGCATCATGGTATAAGGCGGTGAGCTGGCAGAAGCGTTAGCATGCTGGGTGAATTGCTTAGCGGTATTTCGTCTGCCACTACGTTCTGAGTTCGACTTTGCCTTTCATCCTTTTGGGGTCAATAAATTAAGTACCAGTTATGCACTGGGGTCGATATAATCGACTTAATCCGTCTATCTGTCCTTGTTTGTCATGTCTGTGTTTAGCCTCTTGTGGGCAATAAAGAAATAGGTATAAGGCTTCCCAAAAACAAAGCAAGGCAAATCCATTTGAATTTGGTGTTTGCCGAAAATCCTATTGAAATATAATATTTTATAACTGAACGATCTAAATGACACTTACCTTAACCCTGACATACATAACGATCTGATAACAGTTCTTATCTGGTCAGGTTTTATCAAAGGTGAAAGTTGAAATTAAGGTGTCAAAGTACTTTGCTGTAATTAATGATCTTATCTACTGATAATCGTTACAGTATTCCATGGTAAACGATGTTGCAATAGAACGACTATTACAATCCTGTGAATCGTGTGGAACAAGAGTTAAAGTTCCTCCACCACCACTAGGTGGTCTAAAAGACTGCACCCCTAATTCTGAAAGGTGGGCTAAAAGACTGCACCCCTAAACAGTTTGCTGAGGTAGAGGATTTATTACTGATGAATTCTTAGTCATTCCCATATTCTGGAGTCTGATGCTAGACAAGGCTTTCAATTTATCTGTAAATCTACAAAAAGAATTCAAGATCTACCAAGATCTTCTCCTTTGATTCAGATTTCTGAAAAAGATATGAAAAACAGGCAAAATGAGTTCGAAGCTTAGTTTAAAGGGGTTAAGAATGAAAATAGAAATTAATATGGAATACAGAACAACATAGAGAATGTAAAAGGCAAAGATTCCACAAGGAACTTGCAGAGGATGAAGGAATAAATGATATCCAAAAGAAGTTCATAGTTGAGTTGTACTTAATTTTCTTTGGTTCTATTATAAATAGTTCAGATATGTTTGGCTTTTTTTTTTAAATGTAGTGTTTTAGTTCCAAAGTATTTTGATAATGCTGATAACATACATTAGAATTTTTAGTAAACACACAGCCAGACGTCATCCACAGTCAAGCTGAAATCATACAAGAGTTGCTTTCATTCAATGACACACACAAAGAGATAAAGAACACTAAGGATATAATGAAGTGTCAAGCAATTAACCCTCTCAGCAACTGTAGCTCGTTTGTTTTTCTAATCTTACCACTAACGAACACAGTTACAAAACAATCCATTCACTAACTCAAACATGTAGCTTTCATACCTTCGTCCTACAATGGGCAATGACAGATTAATTGGGTTGGCTTTTCTCCTTATTAAAAGACATTTGGCTTTAGAAATAGGTTATAAGAAAGGGATAGATAACATTTCAAGAAAGAATTTGAAATGATAGAGCTTGTCGTATTAACTCAAACATATTAAATTAACACACATAATTAGGAGGCATGAAGCAGTGAAATTGTCTGAGATAAAAATCGCTTCAAAGACTTGTGTTAAAAAAAAAACTGCTTATATATATAGTAGGTGCAGGAGTGGCTATGTGGTAAGTAGCTTGCTTACAAACCACATGGTTCCGGGTTCAGTCCCACGGTGTGGCACCTAGGGCAAGTGTCTTCTACTATAGCCTCGGGCTGACCAAAGCCTTGTGGGTGGATTTGGCAGACGGAAACTGAAAAGAAGCCTGTCGTATATATGTATTTGGATATATATATATATGTGTGTGTGTTTGTGTGTCTGTGTTTGTCTCCCCCAACATCGCTTGACAACCGATGCTGGTGTGTTTATGTCCCTGTAACTTAGCAGTTCGGTGAAAGAGACCGATAGAATAAGTACTGGGCTTACAAAGAATAAGTCCTGGGGTCGATTTGCTCGACTAAAGGCAGTGCTCCAGCATGGCCACAGTCAAATAACTGAAACAGGTAAAAGAGTTGAAAAGAGTTTTGGTGCAGGACAAACCTCACCACTGTAATCACTCACGAGAACACCACAAGGCATGTCTTGCTTCGGTGAAGCCTGCCAATGCTGTGTCACTTGCTTGAATAAAATTCATGCTTTGACATATAAGAAACGGTGAATAAAACATTTACTGATACAGAAGAAGGTTGCAAGGCTTCAGAAAACCTTAGAATACACAATTGAAACAGCATTGGATTAAAATTGGATTTTGTTTTAAGCAGATGACAATCGAAAGCAGAGCATTGAATTGACAAACCTCAACAAAGGTGGGTCACAGTGGCAATGAGGTTCATCTTGTTCCAACATGTGAGTGGTGAGCTGGCAGGAACGTTAGCGTGCCGGGCGAAATGCTTAGCGGTATTTCGTCTGTCGTTATGTTCTGAGTTCAAATTCCGCCGAGGTCGACTTTGCCCTTCATCCTTTAGGGGTCGATAAATAAAGTACCAGTTACATACTGGGGTCAATGTAATTGACTTAATCCCTTTGTCTGTCTTTGTTTGTCCCCTCTATGTTTAGCCCCTTGGGGATAATAAAGAAATAAATATGTATTATGCTTTTAAAACAAGTCTGTGAAGAATCTCTGACAATTCAGTAGTATCATGCCTGCTAATGGTGTGTATACATTTTGTATGATACACAGATGACAATTTTAATGTAATACTATTTCAATTGTGTATACCAAGATTTTTTTTTTGTTAAAAGTATTTTGCTTAAAATCTTCCGTCTTATATCGTTTTATCTTTTACTTGCTTCAGTCATTGGACTGCAGCCATGCTGGAGCACCACTTCGACAAGTCTAGTCAAACAAATTGAGATCCTGTGCTTGTTCTATTGGTCACTTTTGCCAAACCACTAAGTTACAGGGATGTAAACAAACCAGCACTAGCTGTCAAGTGATGATGAGAATAAACACACACACACACTACAAACTTCATAAAGTTTCTATCTATCAAATCCGTTCAAAAGGCTTTGGTTGTTCCAGGGCAACGGTAGAAGATACTTGCTCAAGGTATTGTGCAGTAGGATTGAACCTGAAACCATGTGTTTGGGAAGCAAATTTCTCAAGTATACAGCCATGCCTGTGTGAGTGTACGTGCTGTATGCATGTGTGTGTGTGTGTGTGTGTGTGTGCATGTGTGTGAATGTGTGTATGAGTATCTGTTTTTATTTTTTTTGTTTTGACCTTTAATCAGGAGGGAAAGTAGTCTCCATGACTGTTTACAAGGTCTCCAAGATGGTGGAATGGTTGGAGGAAGATATCCTTAAACTGGAAACCTGGTTCGGAATGCTTGCTACGGAACAGATTCTGATGAAAGCACCCAAGATATACCAGGTGGTGTTATACAGGACAATGGATTAAATCAACCACCCAAGGGTCAGAATAGATACCACAAGGCATTGTACCCTATAAATTCTTACAGTTCCACTAATCCACTACCCAGAACTGGTTTTGATTTAATACTGACCCCCAACAAAAGAAAGAGAGGTATAGCTAACTTCGGCAGAATTTGAACTCAAAACTAAGAGAGTCAGAAGAGATGACACAGGAGATTTTGTCATCAAATTCTTAAAGCTCCATCAATCCATTTTCCTGGATTCATTCTGTTTTTATAGACTCTGAAAAAAAGAAAAGTTGACTTTGGATTCAGCAACTCAGAACAAATACCACCAGGCATTCTGTCTGACTTGGCCAATTCACTGACCTGGCCTAAATGTATCTAAGTGTATCATCTAAATGTATGCACCAAGTTGTGTGTTACCGTTTCATATTTAATAGTGATTGAAATAAGGAAAAGAGTGGCACCTGAGGCCTTTTGGGTTCTGTAACTTTTTCAGTTTCTTTCTGACGCATGTATCCGACTCATACACTGTTCATTTCCCAGATATTTGTACATTACTGCATATGCTTTATACACACTTTTGACAAGTTGTGGTGCACCTGAGCACTGTATACAATAATTTCATTATTATTATTATTATTATTATTATTATTATTATTGTTATTGTTATTATTATTATTATTATTATTATTATTATTATTATTATTATTATTATTATTATTATTACTACTACTACTATTATTACTATTACTATTACTATTATTATTATTATTATTATTATTATTATTATTATAATTATTATTATTATTATTATAAATGGCGGTGCCTCAGCATGGCCACAGCTCATGAGCTGAAACTAGAATCAATCAATCAATCAATTATTATTATATAAAACGGACGATAAACGACGATGATGATGATTTGTAATTAAATCTGCTGGAACTTGTCAAGAATGTACATCGTTGCTTTGGATTACACTGTCCTCTCTACATGGTAATTTTAGAAAAAGACCTGTTTTTCTTTTGGTCAATAGTAAGTTGGTTTTCCTAGTGTTAAAGCTACTTACAGAAAAACCAAGAATATTTCATACCCTGAGGCATTAGTAAAATTTACTGTTTAGAAAAATAATCTATTTAAATTGATTATATAAATTAGTGTAGCACTTTAAAAAACAAGCATTATTTCCCAGAAAACAAAAATGAATGAAAGAGTAAAATTTTTCTTCAGATTCCATACTTGTCTTTTTTTTTTGTTTTCCTTTATTATTTTGTGCACTTGTATGAGACTCAACTTTATAGAATTTTTCTGAATTTTTCTATAAAACAATTTGGAGCAAATAAACTGTTTCGGAACAGCTAAAGATTGTTAGCATCTTTTTAAGACAATCTGTCCAAAATGTGATGAGTTTATGTGATCGTAGATATTTATACTGCTTCTAATATGTTAAGTTAAGTTAAGTTAAGTTAAGTTTTTGGCCCAAAAAGCAAAAAGCAAGGCCATGTAGGTGGGACATGGAGTTATGTACAGGGAGGATGTTCATGCAAAGAGTTCAGGCCATTTCTGGTCAAGAGAGACTTTGAACCGAGCGGTCGTCGGCATCTTCACTATCTCGTCCGGCAGCTTATTCCACGGATCTGCAACTCGGACGGAGAAAGCCTCTCTCCTTCGATTGAGATGAAATCGTTACAGATAGAGCTTTTCGGAGTCACCCCGCAGCCGACGCTCTGGAGCGGGAGTGAAGAACAGCTCTTTCGAGAGGTTACACTTTCCGCTTATGATGTTGTGAGCGAGAATGAGCTCACCACGGCGGCGGCGTTTTTCTAGAGAATAAAGGTCGAGCGTCTTCAGCCTTTCTTCATAAGACAAATGCTTAAGACCAAGAACCATGCGGGTAGCCAGCTTCTGGACTCTTTTGAGATGATGTATGTCTTTGAGGAGATAAGTAGAAGAGGCTTGAATCCCGTACTCCAATATGTATGTATGTATGTATGTGTGTGTTTGTGTGTGTGTGTGTGTATTTGTGTGTGTGTATATGTGTGTGTGCTTGTGTTTATCCCCCACCATCACTTGGCAGCCGACGTTGGTGTGCTTATATCCCTGTAGCTTAGCAGTTTGGCAAAAGATACCAACAGAATAAGAACTAGGCTTACAAAGAATAAGTTCTGAGGACAATTTTATTCGACAAAAGGTGGTGCTCCAGCATGGCTGCAGTCAAATGACCGCCACAAGGAAAAGAATCTTCTTATTACTACACAACACAAATACAAAGATTAAATTTCAAACCCATAATCACCACACATAGCTATGGTCAAGAAGTGTGGACATTTGGAGCATCATCATCGAAATGGAGATTGCCACATCAAGAACTATAGAACCTTAAAACCATAAAACATCATATAATACACTTTTCTAAACAGTGTGTGTATGTGTGTGTGTGCTCCAGTATGGGCACAGTCAAAATATCGAAACAAGTAGAAGGATAAAAGAATAAAAGAATACACTTAGATAAATCATAAATATTAGGAAGGGAATCCAGCAGTAGAAACCCTGCCAGATCAAGACTGAAGCCTGGTGCAGCCATCTGGTTCACCAGCCCTCAGTCATTTGTCCAACCCATGCTAGCATTGAAAGCAGACGTTAAATGATGATGATGATGATGATGAAATTAAATATATATATTTATATATATATGCGTGTGTATCCATATCATCATCATCATCATCATCGTTTAACGTCCGTTTTCCATGCTAGAATGGGTTGGACGGTTCGACCGGGGATCTGGGAAGCCAGAAGGCTGCACCAGGCTCCGGTCTTATCTGGCAATGTTTCTACAGCTGGATGCCCTTCCTAACGCCAACCACTCCGTGAGTGTAGTGGGTGCTTTTTACGTGCCACCTGCACTGGTGCCAGGCGAGGCTGGCATCGGCCACGGTCGGATTGGTGCATTTTACGTACCACCTGCACGGAAGCCAGTCGAGGCGGCACTGGCTTCGGCCACGATTCGGATGGTGCTTTTTACGTGCCACCGACACGGAAGCCAGTCGAGGCGGCGCTGGCATCGGCCACGATTTGGATAGTGCTTTTTACGTATCTCCAGTCCAGGGGTCAAATAAATAAAGACATGTATATATGTCTGTGTGCGTCTGTGTGTCCGTCCATATATATGGATGGGGACACAGACACACACATACACATATACATGTGTATGCTATAAATAAATGATCTTTCATGACTGGAAGACATTTATCAATGTGTTGTTATCAGTTTTATCTCCTTTAGACACTTGTTTAGAAGTGTGTGTGTGTGTGTGTGTGTGTGTGTGTGTGTGTGTGCGTATGTGTATGTATGCGTGTGTATGCGTGTTCGTGTGTGTGTTCGTGTGTGCATTACATAAAAGCAAGGACATGCTTATCAGCTCCTTATCAAGAAAGCCATTAATTAGCCCCATTAATTAGCTCCATTAATTAGCTCCATTAACACTAAGAATTGAAACAGAAAGTCAAGACACCAACACACTACCTCCAAGAATTCTTAGTTTAGCCTCCGATTAAGAAAACCTATTCTTCGTAGGTGTTCCAGCCATGACCGTCCTTTCAGTTTCTAAGTTTTGTTTTGTTTTCGGTTCTTTAGCATAAGTACATCTAAGACTATATTATTGAATACGTTTTTGTTTTTGTCTTTTTGAAGATGTTTGGTTGCTTGACTTGAGAAAGATTTAACTGCTATTTCTTGCAATTATCATTGTCACCATCAGTAAAACACCACCACCACCGTCGTAAACACTACCATTGCTACAACCATCATCCTAACCCCACCAACCTCCACCACCAGAACCTCCATCACCACCACCACCACCACTTTCATTACAACCACCAAAACCACCACCACCACCACCACCACCACCACCACCACCACCACCACCACCACCACCACCACCACCGTATTCATTAAAATAGTAAACATAAAAAATGTATATATTTTGTAAACAAGAAGTTTCTATTTCTGAAGAATAACATTTGAAACTGGGAAATACATAAATGTATGTAGACATTAATTAGCAACTCAGTAGTTCCTGCTTCATGAAGGAAGAAGAAGAACAACAAGAAGAAGAAGAACGGAAACTGCATTCTTTATTGCTTAGCAACAAAAGGGGAAAAGTTGTTTCTTTTTCTTCTTTTTAACTTGTTTTTTTTTATTTGGTTTTTGGTTTTACATTACAGACTGATAATCTTTCGGCTTTGGTTCACTGTTCTGATGAATTTACATCATGCTTTTTTTATTTATGTTGTTGTTGTTGTTGTTAGATTGTTTTATTTTGTTTTGCATTTTGTTTTGCTTTCCTTTTTTTTTTTTAAATATAAGTAAAAAAAAAATCATTGTTAAACAAGAACACAGTTGCTGCTGTATTTCGATGTCTACACAGGTTATGAGTTTGTTATCATAAGTTAAATATGCATGTGCATATTTATATATATATATATATATATATGTATGTATGTATATAAGTAGATAGATAGGCACATGCTTACACACACTCACACACACACACATTTAGGCATATAGCAAATTATACCTCCACACATCCAATCTCTACTTGTTGACCCTTCTCAACACATATCCCACACCCCCAAACCTCTTTATTTCTACTGAATGTCCCTTTCCCTTGAACACACACTCATATGTACATCGACACTCCCCCACCCCCACCCCAAACACCCCACCCCCACCACTACCACCACCATTTTTCTGTCATTCATTATAACCATCCCTACGTGCCTCTGACTTCCATCTCCGTCACTGTGCATTTTCTCTCTTCCCCCCACACTCCACATCTTCTCCCTGTCTCTAAATCTCTTTATGGGGTGGGGGTGGGGGTTGTAACACTGTTGCTCTCTACCCCACCCCATTGTTACCTATCACCTCATCCCCACTGACCCTCTCTTATTTTCCCTCCCTTCCACTAAACAGAGATTCCCTAATGACCACGCCTTCAACCATGTTCACCACTTCTATCCTCCTCTCCATCATTTTCACCCTCCTTTCATATTCTCATGAACCTATCCCCAAACAACCATCCTCAATTCTCTTCTCTCTCTCCATCCATCTTATTGTAACTTAAGAATACACTCTGACCCTTCTTCTCCACCACAATTACTCCAATTCCTGCTGGAGTAGCCAGTTATTTGCTCTTCATATGTATCATCATCATTGTTTAATGTCCGCTTTCCATGCTAGCATGGGTTGCATGGTTTGACTGAGGACTGGCAAGCCAGAAGGCTGCACCAGGCTCCAGTCTGATCTGGCAGTGTTTCTACAGCTGGATGCCCTTCCTAACGCCAACCACTCCGAGAGTGTAGTGGTTGCTTTTACATGCCACCTGCATGGGAGCCGTCCGGTGGCACTGGCAACGGCCATGCTTGAATGTTGTTTTTCAAGTACCACCTGCACATGTGCCATTAAGGCAACCCTGGCAATGATCACACTCGAATGGTGCTTTTTACGTGCACTAGTCATTGCCTTGGTGAGGCCCAATGTTCGAAGGTCATGCTTTACCACCTCATCCCAGGTTTTCCTGGGTCTACCTCTTCCACAGGTTCCCTCAACTGCTAGGGTGTGACACTTTTTCACACTGCTGTCCTCATCCATTCGCAACACACGACCATACCAGGAGAAAATATTGCAAAGACTTGCAACAACATTTGTGAAGTTTATGGTGATGATGATGCTGTAGGTGAATGAACTGTTTGAATGTGGTTTGCAAAATTTAAAACTGGAGAGTTTAGCTCGGAAGATGACAGTCGCAGTGGAAAACCTGCGCAGTGGATGAAGATGTTTTGAAGGCTAAAATTGAAGAAAACTCAAAAATCACGACTAGAGAACTTGCAGAGGAATTGGAAGTTTCTGAAAGTATGGCTCATGAACACCTAGTGAAGCTAGGATACATTTCTTGCTATAATGTATGAGTCCCTCACAAACTTTCAGAAAAGAATTGCTTGGAACAGTATACCATTTGTGATATGCTTTTGAAACGGAATGAAGGCATGCCTTTTTTGAAACAACTTGTGACTGGAGATGAAAAATGGATTGTGTTTGAAAATGTAGCGTGAAAAAGATCCAAAGATCCTGGAGTTTGTGTAATAATCCCCCAAAACAGCGACCAAAGACGAATATCGATGCCAAAAAAGTTATGCTTTGTGTTTGGTGGGAATGTAAAGGCATTATTTATAATGAGATTCTCCCACAAAACCAGACCATTAAGTCTGATGTATGCTGCCATCAGCTGGCTAATTTGAAACAAAAAAATCAAAGAACTGAGGCTAGAGATTGCCAAAAAGAAAGGGGTAGAGTTCCAACAAGACAATGCCCAACCACAAGGGTCTTTGATTAACCAAACAAAGTTACATGAACTTGGCTGGGATCGCCTACGCCATCCACCACATTCCCCTGATATTGTACCACTTGTTTTTGTCTCAACAGAACCCATTGCAAGGAAAAACATTTAATGATTTAAGCCCTGTAAAATAATTGAGAGGGTTGGGCCTCCAACCATGCCTTTTGCAAGACCCTGGGGGCTTTTCAGCATCCCCTTATACAAATATACATACATACATATATATGTGTGTGTGTGTATATATATATACACCGATGCCAACACCACCTTGACTGGCTTCCGTGTCGGGGGCACGTAAAAAGCACCAACAGATCATGGTCATTGCTAGCCTCCCTTGGCACCTGTGCCGGTGGCATGTAAAAAGCACTCTCTACACTCACGGAGTGGTTGGCATTAGGAAGGTCATCCAGCTGTAGAAACTCTGCCAAATCAGACTGGAGCCTGGTGCAGCCTCCTGACTTCCCAGACCCCGGTCAAACCATCCAACCCATGCTAGCATGGAAAGCAGATGTTAAACGATGATGATGATGATGATGATGATGATATATATATATATATATATATGCACGCACACACATACACACACACGCACAAGCATTTGCGACGTTGTAAAT
Source organism: Octopus sinensis (assembly GCF_006345805.1). Taxonomy (NCBI): domain Eukaryota; kingdom Metazoa; phylum Mollusca; class Cephalopoda; order Octopoda; family Octopodidae; genus Octopus; species Octopus sinensis. Next base: position 5,284,315 of record NC_043007.1, on the reverse strand, counting down.
ACTACCTGATTTGCGTTAATCTCTAATCCGTCTACAAACAAGTTCATCTCAAACCGAACGGATTTGCTCCACCCTTCATATTGTAAGTGAAATCAAATTTGCTTTCGTTAATACAGATTTATTCATGCACGCAGTCAGTGAAGGTGGCAATTTCGGGAATAGATTTTGTTTAAATATCTCCTTCAAAATGGAGGTAAGTTCATTAATTTTAATTAATGTTATTTGCCATTGTCACTTGTTGTTGTTGTTGTTGTTGTTGTTGTTGTGTTGTTGTTGTTGTTGTTGTTATTGTTGTTGCTTGTTTGTTTCTTTGTTGAGTGAACAGTCTTCGTCCCAGAGCTCGCAAGATGGGAGAAGTCCAAAACGTGGTCCTTTGCTATTCGTAAGACCCGCAGAAGAGAAAGCAGGTCAACCCCCAACACCGAGAGTATTGACGGATGAATGAATGCGCATCCAGGCTCAGCAGTTGCGTAGGAAGTTGGGGATGCTGTTGTTGTTGTTGTTGTATAGCCTTGGTTCTATCTATTTGAACAGAATAAAAACTGAAATATTCCATTCCAGTAAAGAGAGTCCCCCCATCTTTCTCATGCTATGTAGAATATACATTATCCAAAACTCTCAAACACTCCATCTGCTTTTTCCCAAAATAACAGTGTGTAATTTAAGGAGTATTTAGTTGGTATTTCTAGCAGATCAAGTATCCTGATAGAAGCAACCTTATTTGCTTAAACAGTTTTGTTGTTATTTCACTTCAGGTCAACCTTGATCAAATCAGTCTAAGTTTTCGGCATAGTATATCTAAGGCTATATTAACCAATGTATACTTACTTTTTTTTAAACGAGGGAGTGAGGTGAGGAAGATTTGGCTGCTATTTCAAGAAGACTGAATAATGAAGTAGAAAGTCCGTCATTGGTCTGTATTAATCATTTCTTGATTAAGACACATCTTGTTAGCAGAGGCTGCTTAATATTCTGCCATATTTTCTTGTAATTCTTATTTCTTTTTAATTAATGGAATTAATGGAATTAATAACAATCAATATTTCTCTCGCTCTACAGATATATACATACATATATATACATACATATATATATATATATATATATATATATATATATATATGTATATATATATATATATATATATGTACATATATATGTCATCATCATCGTCACTTTCCATGCTGGCATGGGTTGGATGGTTTGACTGAGGACTGGTGAGGCACAGGCTGCACCAGGCCCTAATCTGATCTAGCAAAGTTTCTACAGATGGATGCCCTTCCTAATGTCAACCACTCCGTGAGTGTAGTGGGTGCCTTTTACATGCCACCGGCATAAGGGCCAGTCAGACAGTTCTGGCAACGATCACGCTCAAAAGGCGTTTTTTACATGCTACCTGCATGGGAGCCAGTCCAGTGACACTGGTAACGACCACGCTCGAAATTTTGTTTTTTATGTGTCACTGGCACATGTACCTGTAAGGCAATGCTGGCAAGATATGTGTGTATATATATATATGTATACTAAAGCTCAAAGTTAGTTTGTCTGTTTTCCTGCTATTTGATAAAGGTGATAAAGATCCTTTAAAACAAAAAAAATCAAGTTGAAAATGTTGACCCCTGAAAGATTCGTGTCAGCTCCTGCTATCCGACCATTTTTCTTCCATTCTTTCTTCTTCCCTTAATAGAACTTTTGGAGTGTTGTGGACTTGAAAGACAGAAATTCTCCCACTGATTTTTTGAGGTATTTTTGAATCATGGCTACTTGAACTTCCATTGACAGAATTCTTTTGGAAGGGCATCCAACTGTAAAAATCCTGCCAAAACAGTTACAAAAGTCTGGTGCAGGCTTCTGCCTGGCTGGCTCTTGACAAACCACCCCACCCATGGCAGCATGGAGGGTGGATATATATATATATATATATATATATATATGTAGATCATCATGAGTTTAAGGTCCATTTTTCCAAGTTCACTGGATAGATCTTATTCTGGCAGATTTTCTTACAGGTGGATGCCCTACCTGTCACCAAGCCACACTTGTTTCCTAGCAACGTGATATTTTACATGGGCAGACGTGTTCACACAAAATACTGGAAATGAATGACACTGGTTCTATAATTGTGACAATGACAATCATTTGAAACTATTGTACAATGTCAAGACATTGAGACACTAACATTCACACACACACACACACACACATATATGTATATATATATATATACATATATATGCATATACATACATACACACACACACACACACATACATATATATATATATATATATGTATATATATACATATACATATACATATATATATGACAGTATATATTTATGCACACATAAATATATACAGCATATATACATACGTATGTATATGTATATATGTGTATGTATGCATGTATCTGTGTGTGTGTGTATTTGTGAGGGCACATGGCTTAGTGATTAGGGAGTTGCACTTATGATTGTGAGATCAGGGTTTCAATTCCTAGACCGGGTGGTGCCCTGTCTCCTTGAGCAAAACACTTCACCTCACATTGTCCTGCAATCACTTTGACACCTGACACGTGGCACACAGTGCACCTGTTCAGACAATGTCAATTTGATGGTGAGAGTGAGCAATGTGTGGCATGAGCATTTGATCACAATAAGCGAATGATTTGTTGTTCAGCAAAAGCTGAAAGCTCATACATCATCTTTGATGGGAAAGTCCATCATATCTTTATATATTTACAACAGGCTTCTTTCAGTTTCCATATACCAAATCCACTCACAAAGCTTTGCTCACCCTGGGGCTATAATAGAATGCATTTGCTAAGGATGCAATGCAGTGGGACTGAACCCAGAACCATGCGGTCGGGAAACAAACTTCTTACCAAAGAGCCATGGATGTACTTGTACACGTGTGCATGGACACACAGACACATGCACATACGCACACGCACACATATATATGCTGTGTGCATCTATGTGTGCATAAGAAGCTACTCTTAACTATTTACTGTGTCAATAAAATATTTTAACTTTCCAACATATTTAAAATTAGTCAAAATGCAAACATCTTAGCTGAACTAACGAGAAATCTCTAATTACTCGATACAAACTATAACTTTAGATTTATAATTATAATCATTGGAGTACTCGGTTTCTTAACGATCTGCTTCAGCAGCAATTTTGAGAAGCTCGGCTTCAGAAGACCAGAAAGAAAACAGATAATTAGGAAATTGCAGCTACAAACCATTAAGTGACATTATGAAAATGCATAAATTATTAGCATGTAATTAGTGTTCCTGGCACCCCCCACCCCAAGAGACAACGAACAAGCAGAAGGCAAGAACAGAAAATGCACTTCAAGGGTTCACCCAAAGCTTTACTGAAGAGATTTAAGAGTAACCCTGAAACCTGGCAAATGCAAGCGTAAAACCTTCCTACCTGGTGAAGCTAGACCAACAGAGAAACCACTTCTTATGAAGAGAACTGCAGGACTTGCAGGAACACAAGAGAAAATGTGAACTGCATAATTCCAGAGTCAACTCCTTATTTTCAGTCCTGGCAGGCCACCACTGCCTGATCTTCAGTAGAACCTTCTGAGCACACATCGGTCTGAATGGCCTCAGCTGGACACACTCTATCCCTTGTCGTTTTTGCCCATTGTTGTGAGGATCCCTCACTTTAACCCTTTAGTGTTCACATTATTCTGCCAAAATTAATCCTTTTTTATCCACATTGATTTGAACTAATCATGCATTATCTTGTAGCGATGAGATTTTGATGAGGTAGCTGTTCATTTTTCAAACGATATTGTAGGATTGGTGTGAGAGACCAGATCTGGCCATTTTGAACATAAAAGAAGGCAGAATACTTTGGCCAGTTTAAATGCTAAAGGGATAAATGTTTTTAATGATCGTAGCTCAACAAGTCAGCACTGGTTATCTTATTATGATGCATATGCCAAACTTTGATGGAAGTGCATGTATGTTTTTGCCAAATAATTTTAATGAAGGTTCTAGAATTGTTGCTTATAGTTATAAAAGCTGGTAAATTCAACCTCAAGTCTGAAAGCCACTAAGTCGTCACTGAGTCGAATCTATGTCACTTGTCTTAGTGAGTTGCTCTCTCTCTCCTCTTCTTTCGCTTTTCTTTTATTACATGTTTATGGCACACTTGGCAAAAAGCACTGACCTTAACTTGTAGTGCTGTGTAATGCACATTAATTATATGCAGAGATTGAAATTCCTTGCACGACTTTCCTAACTCTTATGGTCCCTGAATGTTGTTTCATTATATTATTGGATGTACACTTGTAAATATAGATGAATAAAATACTTGAAAACTCAATGAAATCTTATTGTAATCATTGTCCTCGAATGCAACCAACTTAATATTGGGAACAACTAAAAATTTGTGACTAGCAACCACACTAAACATTGCTGTGCATCCATTTTATATTGGATCTGCACAAAGAATTAACAGGTGATTTATAAATGTTTAAACCCCTTTGATACTAACAGGCCTGAAACAATCTTTTGGTCTAAAAACTTCTTGTATTAAATCGATCTAAATTAAAACCTTCCTCCTAAATTTTATGCTCATTTATGTTCCAAACACCAGCTTAAAAATGGTAAAGTAATTTTACTAAATTCTTCCTTATTTACAAAATGAATTGAAACAAAGCCAGGATTTTTCAACAGAAATTTTGATGAAAGGTTTTAGTTTCAAATCAGGAATTACAACCATGTTTCGATGTCTGCTCAAGACATCATCAGGAGGAACCACTTCCGGTTTCAGCACCTACTCCTCTACCATTTTGACATGGTGGGGCCCCCCCTTTCGGAGGTGTCTTCAGCTCTGGTGTTGGGTGCATGTCTTCTTTCTTCTGTTCCATGGCCTCTTTGATGTATCGTCAGCGAGTGTCAGCCGGTGACTGATTGACTTGTCAAATTTTTCCCTTTAGATACCTGCCACTAGGCTCCAGCAGGCAGCCCTAGCAAGTTGTCATGTGACACTGTCTCACCTTAACTGACTAGTGAGGGCGCTTAGTTTTAGTCCGCGCATTCTCTAAACGACCGTCACCTGTCAGTCAGCGAAGCTGATTCAGTGTCAGCTTGTCTCACCTAATGATGTTATTTCCTGCCGGCATGTTATGACTTTCAAGCCATTTTTGGTCTTCTCACTTCAGCCATAAATAGAAGCTGGCTTTTCCGACCGCCTCCCGTACTCTCCTTATTAGTTTTCGCAGCTCGGAGCTAGAAAACACCAGCTTAATAATAGTAAAATTGTTTTACTAGATTCTTCGTTATTTTTAAAACTAATTAAAGCAAAGGCAGTGTATTTCAATGGAAACATGGTAATGAAAAGATTGGAAATATCTTATGAATTCTGCTAACACAGCAACTTGACATGAAGAAACCTAACAGTGCTTTATCATGTCTAAAAATAATCACGTTACTTTATTCCATAAACAAATATTATTTTCACAAAGAGATAATATCATTTCTCCATCTCAACAGCTATATATTGTTTATATTGAGATTGGCTGGGAGACAGGTGAATATCAAAAAGCAAAAAGTTGGACTATTTATGATCTCTGCTTATCCGACATATTGTCCAAACCATGAAGTCTGCATACAAAGGAATGGAATACACAAGAACATCAAGTAAATGTAGGACAAATAGATGTATGGAGTGGAATCGTTGGAGCAGAACTTAAGGTATTTTATTTGAAAAACTTTCAAATTACCTGGAAAACCAGGAGATTATAGAACAAGTTGATTACACTAATTAATGATGGGGCCATGCTAAAATTGTATTGCCTACAAAATAAAAATGATTTTGGTAAAATTTTTGATTACAGCTCTGGTAATGGATGTCATTAGAATGTCATAGGAAAAGAATTGTAAGATGGATTCTTCAAGCCAAGAGACCTAGCAGTAAACCAAGAATCAGATAATTGGATTCCATCCATAGTCTTCAATTGGTTACATTTTGGAATCCAGCAGGAAAGCATAATGAGGATTGCTTCTGATAGGATCCCATGAAGGATGTTTCTGAGGATTCTACCTACCCTGGATCTTCCCATGAATAACGGACAGTAAAGATGGCTGGTTGATGGATGGAAATGATAATATTTTATGACACTGGTGATACTTGCATATCATTGCCATATCATCATCATCATCATCATCATCATCATCATCGTTTAATGTTTGGTTTCCATGCTAGCATGGGTTGGACGGTTCGACTGGGGTCTGGGAGGCCAGGAGGCTGCACCAGGCTCCAGTCTAAATTTGACAGTGTTTCTACAGCTGGATGCCCTTCCTAACGCCAACCACTCCGTGAGTGTAGTGGGTGCTTTTTACGTGCCACCAGCACAGGTGCCAGGCGAGGTTGGCAACGGCCACGATTGGTTGGTGCCTTTTACGTGCCACCGGCATGGAGGTCAGTCATGGCGGTGCTGGCAACGGCCTCGTTCGGATGGTTCTTTTACGTGCCACTGGCACTGGTATCACAACTACAATTTCCATTGATTTTTGATTAATTTTGATTTCAATATCAAGGAAGAAATTCAAACAGGAACTTAGAACTGAAGAAATATCCTGTTCTACCTAAAAATGTGTATGATGATAATCTTGGCTTCATCATGTAAATTGCATTTTTGTACTCCTGTTTAATACAAAACAATTATTCATATGATTTTATCCCATACGGTGCAAAGATAAAACTTCAATCTTCTCAAGATGTGAAATAAGAAAAAAAAAACCTCAGAAGTACAAGACATGGCAGAAATAATGGGTAAAATTTCCACTGAAATTCTAACAAAGTTTTGAACCTCAGAAAACTAGTGACCCTGCTTGAAAAGTCAACCCCCAACAATTGCCCAAACATTCTTTGACTAAGGTTTTTCCACCTGGATTTTTAGCCTCTCAAATCAAGCCTTGCCTGAATAAAAAAGGATACAAGCAAACATTCAGTTCCCCATCTTAAATCATCGTTTAACGTCCGCTTTCCATGCTGGCATGGGTTGGACAATTTTGACTGAGGACTGGTGAACCAGACGGCTGCACCAGGTTTCAATCTTGATCTGGCAAAGTTTCTACAGCTGGATGCCCTTCCTAATGCCAACCACTCCGAGAGTGTAGTGGGTGCTTTTTACATGCCACCGGCACAGGGGCCAGTCAGGCGGTACTGGCAATGACCTCGCTCGAATCTTTTTGTTAATACATCAAAGTGAAATAAAAACAAAAATAAAGGACAATGCAGATTAGAATGAAGAAAATAAAGTCTAAGAACAAGGAAGACGGAGAATGTTTGCAGTGAACAAAAGAAATGCAGACTTTCTTTGTTAACAAAAGGAGAGAGGGGAAGAAGAGACAAAGCCACCACTGAGCAGTAATTACTGTAATCAAATGTAGAATTAGCAGGTGAGATAACGAAAGCATAGATAACAACTGTTTCTAATATAAGCACAAGGCCAGAAATGTTTGAGGGGAGGGGATTAGTTAATACCTATTTCTTTACTACCCACAAGGGGCTAAACACAGAGAAGACAAACAAGGACAGACAAACAGATTACATCAACCCCAGTGCGTAACTGGTACTTAATTTATCGACCCCGAAAGGATGAAAGGCAAAGTAGACCTCGGCAGAATTTGAACTCAGAACATAACGGCAGATGAAATACAGCTACACATTTCGCCCAGCGTGCTAACGTGTCTGCCAGCTTGCAGCCTTAGTATTAAATCAGAACTGTATTTCAGCAAATCTGGAAGGATGAAAGACACAAATTGACCTTAGCAGGACTTGAACCCACAACATTAAGGAACCAGAAAACAAATACTTGCAAGGCACATTTTCCAATGTTCTAACAGTTTTGTCAACTCACCATCTGAGTATTCACAGACAATGATAATCGTCTCCAATGTAAGTGAGAAGAGAGGAATTTGGAAGAGGGAATTAGTTGATGCCATTGACCTGACCGTTTGATTAGTGCAAGATTTTATTGGTTCTGAAAAGACAACAGGTCGAGTTGACTTTGGCAGAAATTGAACACAGAAATTAGAGAACTAAAAGAAATGCCATCAAGTATTTTGTCCAATGTATTAAGAAGTTCTGCCAGTTTATCACCCTAATAATAATAATAATAATAATAATAATAATAATAATAATAATAATAATAATAATAATAATAATAATTAATAATAATAATAATTATAATAATAATAATTGATAATAATAATTAATGATAATAATTAATAATAATAATAGAAAGCCAGTGGCTGCACCAGGCTCCAGTCTGATCTGGCAATGTTTCTACAGCTGGATGCTCTTCCTAATGCCAATCACTCCATGAGTGTAGTGGGTGCTTTTTATGTGCCACTGGCACAGGAGCCAGTCAGGCAGGCCTGGCATCTATCACGTTTGGATAGTTTGGATAGCTACATGCCACTGGCACAGGAGCCTGTCAGGGGGAACAGGCCCCAGCTACGATATTGACTTTACTTGACGCAACAGGTCTTCTCAAGCATATCATATCGCATGATGCACCAGGGGTATTCTTAACAGGGCTGGACATGCGTGGCTGAGATCTCACTTTAGTAGCCAGGTTTTCTCAATCACAACATATCTCAAAAGGTCCAGGTCTCCTCTCATTGCCTCTGAGAGGTCACCACCTCTTCCCATGTCTTCCTGGGTCTACCTCTTCCACAGGTTCCTTCTACAGTTAGGGAGTGGCACTTCCTCACACAGCTGTCTTCAGCCATACATAACACATGACCATACCAGTGCAACATACATTCTTATATACACACATATATGAATATATGTATGTGTGTGTATCTTTGTATTTGAGCTTGTACTCCACCACCATGTAACAGCCTGTGTTAGTTTGTTTACATCCCTATAGCTTAGCAACTCAGCATGCCACACCAACAGCATAAATACCAGGTTTAGAAGATAAGTACGGGGCTTGGTTCATTTAACCCCTTCGATATGGGGCCCCAGCATGCCACAGCTCAGTGTCTGAGAGAAGTGAGGGAATAAAAGGAAAACGGTTGATGCCAGAACAAACATGCTTGTGAGAAATTGGTAAGGTCTGTCATGGAAATACTTCAAGAAGAAGAAGAAGAAGACATCTGGAAAAGAAAGGTCCTGGATATGGAATAAATAAGGTGTGTTACGGGTTCACATGAAAATTAGAATTGGTGGAATGGAGCAATGGCCAGACTTGCTCTGGTTTTTTGTCAACAACGTATACAGGCCAATTGATGTTGTTAATCTGGAAATAATGAAAGATCTCTGTCAGTTAATCCACTTTTATGGCTCAAGGTTAATCAGGATACACACCCATTCACATGTACACAAACACACACATTTGCACACACATGCACACACATACACACACATGCACACAAATGCACACACATACACACACATACACACACATCTGCATACAGGTACACGCATGGAAGCACATATATACACACGCAAATGCATCACACACAATTACACATTGAAACACATACATGTAGAGGCATACATTCACCTATGCACACACGTATGCATATATATATGCGCATGTACACACAAAGGCATACATATACATACACAAGAATAAACACAAACACACACATATACACATAAAGACATGCAAACACACACACATACACACATACACACATACACACATACAAAGCCACCAAGATACCACTCACTCATCCAGACCAACATTGCAGCCATCCAACTTATCATGAAGACCCCCGGATAATATATAGTGTTGGACCCATTATGCTTGAAAATGAAGATGAGATGGTCATAGATGGAGTGGTTTTATCAAAGTGTAATCTTGAACTAAACACCAATAACAATGACACTCACACATACTTACATACATACATACATATATATGTATACACACACACATACAAATATATATATATCACGTGATCACGTGACCGACCAGACCATCAGATGTTGCTACACATCGCTGGTCACAATGCGTCGCATTGTTTTAGCCTTCGAATGACGCCACCCCGCTGGCTAAGCGAGCAGGCCAACAGAAGAAAGAGTGAGAGAAAGAGTGGTGAAAGAGTACAGCAGGGATCACCACCCCCTGCCGGAGCATCGTGGAGCTTTTAGGTGTTTTTGCTCAATAAACACACACAACGCCCGGTCTGGGAATCAAAAGCGCGATCCTACGACCGCGAGGCCGCTGCCCTAACCACTGGGCCATTGCGCTTCCACACAAATATAAATATATATATATATATATATATATATATATATACATATATAAAATAAAATACAAAATGAGACAAGAACACAAAGCATCCAGACAACTAGGTGACACAAAAGGGGACAACAAAACATCCAGATAGACAATACAAAAAAAGCAAGGATGGATCATTTGAAGCTTTTTATCTTCAGTCAAGAACCTTGCACTTCGGCTGATTAATCTTGAGATTGCTCCAATCTGGCCAGCCCCAAGGAAAAACTAAGCTAAGAGCATTAGATTCCTCGGGAAACAAGGACAGAAAAACAGACGATGTTACACGAATATAAATACAAAAATACATTAAAAATCAATAATAATAATAATAATAATAATAATAATAACAGGACATCAGACTAATGAGTATATATCAATTAGTGTGCTGATGTGTTGTGTAAAGCACCAGCACGATTTACTTAATCGGTTATTACACACACACACACACACACACACACACACACACACACACACACACACACACACACACACACACACACACACACACACACACACATATATATATACATACACACATATATATATCTATGCATGTATGTATGTATGTATGTATGTATGTATGTAAGCAGGTGTGTCTGTGTGGTAAGAAATTTTCGACTGCGTGACACTTTGTTTAAGTGTTGTCTGCTATAGTCTTAAGCCAACCAAAACCTTATGAGAGGATTTGGTAGATGGCAACTAAGACAGCTGTCAGATATATACATACATATATATATACACAGATCTGTCTATATATGTACATACATATATATGTATGTATATATATATATATATATATATATTCAGACATTGGGCCTCACAGAGGCAATGGCAGGGGACTGAGACCTTTGGAGATATGCTGGGATTGAGAAGACCCGGCAACTAAAGTGAGATCGCAGCCATGGCCGATGCTAGTGTTGCATGTCCGGGCCATTTAAGACTACCCTTGATCTGTCGGGCAATATGATGTGCTTGAGATGACCTGTTGAGTCAAGTAAAACCAAAATTGAAGTTAGTGGGTAATGGTGGAACATAAATGAGATCTTTTATTTATCCATGGATTGTGACATGCTGATACACGTCTGAGAGGAATTCTCTTATCGCATTGATGTTGCCTGTTCTGCAGGTGGTGGCCACATTGAACACTTGTAAGACAGGAAATAAAAGTTGATTGTGAGTAAATACTTGTGACTCAGCTGGAGTTTTTTACTGCCTTTCCTTATTAAAATATTGTGTAATGAAATCAGTTCATTCTTTATATATATATATATATATATATATATAGATTCAGATGAATATGGTACTTAAGTTGATGCACCAGAATTTAGTATGGTATTATCCACACAATTTAAAATAAGGTGATTATAATCAAAATAAGTAACAAGGATATCCTCTGGATATCCTTGTTGCTTATTTTGATTATATATATATATATTCACTCAAACACACACACAGTCATATATACATCATCATCATCATCATCATCATCGTTTAACGTCCGTTTTCCATGCTAGCATGGGTTGGACGGTTCATCTGGGGTCTGGGAAGCCAGAAGGTTGCGCCAGGCCCAGTCTGATCTGGCAGTGTTTCTACAGCTGGATGCCCTTCCTAACGCCAACCACTCAGAGAGTGTAGTGGGTGCTTTTTATGTGCCACCTGCACAGGTGCCAGATGAGGCTGGCAACGGCCACAATCGGATGGTGCTTTTTACGTGCCACCGGCACGGAGGCCAGTCGGGACGGCGCTGGCAACGGCCATGTTTGGATGGTTATACATACATATATATTCACACAAACACACACGGAGTTATATATATATATAAATTTAGATTCAGATGAATATGGTACTTAAGTTGATGCACCAGAATTTAGTATGGTATTATCCATTATGTGTTTCAAAGTAAGGTAATTAAAATCAAAAATGATTGCATTGTTCAATTAAATGGAGTTGCATGAAACGATCATACTGCATTACCTCTGGATTATTTTGATTTTATATATATATACCTTATATAAATATATATATGATGGTAGTCTCTCATAGTCCAAGAAAGACAGCCCTGCACTTTCTTGTTGAATCACCTGCACAAATGATTTGTTTATTGTAATCAAATGAGGTATTTTTGTTTGCTCCTTTCATCAAACTGATGTCACCTGAGCTGGGGCCATGGTGCACCACATGTCAGGTGTCAATGTGATCACAGACCAAAGCGAGATGATGTGTTTTGCTCAAGAACACAATGCAACAGCTGGTCCAGGAATTGAAACTGCTATCTTGTGATCATGAGAGCAACGCCCTTACCACTAGGCCATGCATATACATACATACGTACATACACACTCACACACACACACACACACACACACACACACACATACATACCTGCATATAAAACGAACTTATTCTTTGTAGTGACCAGGTATGCCTATGATCTGCTAAAATTAGCGGACAAATCTGCCTCAAATCATTCGCCCATCTAATTATTCCCTTTCATTAATTAGGGGCACATTGAGTACACTACATCTGATAAACGAAAGATAAGAAGGGATTGGATGGTCATAGCTAGAAATGTTTTGATCATTAAATGCTTGGCTGATCATGGAGCCTACCCGGGGCTAAACGCTAACACAGACCAACATGTCATCACCAGACAAAATATCAAACAGATTCCAAGAAGGAAAACAACCAAAAGCCACGGGTTTCTTAACTCTTCATTGGACTCAGGTAACAAATCCCAGATGTTTCTTATGGTTTACTTCTCCTATAAACCTCCATCTCCCTCCAACTTGTCAGCATCTCTTGCCTAAAGTAAACTCTATGATGGAGCCTGGCATCTAAAATGCTTTACTATGAATCAAAGATGCAGCTTCATTTAATTATTTATGCTTTTATTTTATCATTTTTTGGGGGCTGTTTTATGTTGAAATTGTTTTTTGCTATGGGCTAAGTACGTGTGTGTGTGTGTGTGTGTGTAAATACATATATATACATCTATGCATACACAAATTTTTCATTATTACTATGACCACCACCACCAACAACAACAACAACACCCTCAAAAACATGATCACATCATCATCAGCAACAACAACATTATCATCACCATTACAATCGTCGTCATCGTCATCATCATCATCAAAATCATCTTCATTATCATATTCATAGCTTTTTCAAAGCATCATCATCGTTTAATGTCCGCCCTCCATGCTGGCATGGGTTGGACGATTTTGACTGAGGACTGGCAAGCCAGATGGCTGCACCTGGCTCCAATCTTGATTTGGCAGAGGTTTTACAGCTGGATGCCCTTCCTAGCACCAACCATTCTGAGAGTGTAGTGGGTGCTTTTTATGTGCCACTAGCACAGGGCCAGTCAGGCGGTACTAGCAATGGCCTCGCTTGAATCTTTTTACATATGCCACCAGCACAGGTGCCAGTAAGGCGACGTTGGTAATGATCACGCTCGAATGGGGCCCTTTTACGTGTCACCGGCACAGAGCCAGTCAGCTGCTCTGACAATGATCACGCTTGGATGGTACTCTTGGCACCCTACTAGCACAGGCACAAGTGCCAGTAAGGTGATGCTGGTAACAATCACAGTTAGCCGCTCTGTCAATGATCACACTCGTATGGTGCTCTTTGCACCCTGCTAGCACGGATGCCAGTCATTGAATTTGATTTTGATTTTGATTTCACTTAAAATCATCTTCATTATCATATTCATAGCTTTTTCAGAGTTGAATACCATAGAATCTTGATGCCAATCCTTATTTTTCAGTAGGCTTCCTTTATTCCACATCTTCTCCAGCACTTTTGGTGTTTCTGCAGGATGTCAACAAATCTTGCTTTTGCACAACTGACTTTATTGTGAAAACACACACACACACTTCTTTCTCAACCATGTGGTCTTGGGTTCAGTCCCATTGCACAGCAGCCTGGGTAAGTATCTTCTGACGTGGGCCCTGGACTCACCAAAACCCAGTGAGTAGATTTGGCAGACAGAAACACAAAGAAGCTTGCTTTGTAAATACACGTGTGTGTGTGTGTGTGTGTGTGTGTGTGGGTGTGTGTGTGTGCGCGCGCGCGCGTGCGTGTGTGTGTGTGTGTGTGTGTGCGTGTGTGTGTGTGTGTGCTCTGTATGCGTGTGCATCCTTGTCTTCACATCACACGATGGTTGTAAAGGAACATGTCCAACCATGGAAATATTTCTTTACTTGGGAACAGGTAAGGGCTGGTGACAGGAAGAATATCTTTCCTTAGAAAATCTGCCTCAGTGATTTCCATCTGACCCATGCAAGCATAGAAAGTGTGTGTTAAAATGATAATGATAATGACATACCGTCCTCCTTCCCCTCCTCATCATCGTTATCATTGTCATTTAAACATCCTCTTTTTTGTGCTTGGCTGGATACTCTTCCTGTTGCCAACCCTCGCTTGTTCGAAGCAAAGTAATAGTCTCCCCTGACTAGACATGCTTTCATGGCAAGATTGGGAATGAAGGATTCCACTTGTATGACAGTAATAATCATACAACATGTAGATAAATACACACATATATACAGTGTGCGATGGGTAAATTGTTACCATTTTATATTTATAATTTTGCGCATGCTCATTGTTTGCTTTTGATTTTGTCAACTAAACAGTATAGTAGGGTCAGTTGGGCACTGTCTATGAGAAAAACAGCACCAAGACACAGTTCTTGGCAACAGGACTCTGCACCATGCCACACAAGCAGGAGAACCCAGTCATGGCTGTCAGACAATTTCTGCATCTAGCTACCTAACTTCCCAGACTGCAACCCCCCTGATTATTATGTGTGGGGTGCAGTTGATTGAGAGACCAACAAAAATCCTTGTAACACCAAAGATGAACTGAAGGCAAGGATTATGGCAGCATTCACCAACTTAAACAAGGAGACCATCCAGAAGATTTGCAGGAGATTCCAAAGTTGTCGGAGGCCATGGTTGAAGTCAATGGTGATTTTATTGAATAAATTTACTGTTTAGTGTTTCAAGATATTTTTATGTAATTTTGGTAAATATATCTGTTAAAATGAGATGTCAGTGTTTATTCCTCACATCCTGTATATATATATATATATATATATATATATATATATATGTATACACACACACACACACACACACGCATACACATACACACACACACACACATACACATACAATGAACTTCTTTCAGTTTCCATTTATGGCCAGCTAAGAACTATTTGGCCAGGATGCCTGCCGAGTGGGATTGAACCCAAAATCACACAGTTGTGATGCAAGCTTCTTAACCACACACTCATACCTGCACATCTGTCTGTCTGTCTGTCTGTCAGTCTCTTTACATGCACTGCATACATACATACATACATACATACATACATACATACATACATACATACATACATGCATACATACATACATACATACATACCTACATGCAGAGAGACAGACAGACAAACAGACAGACAGATTCTTATACAACCATATGAATGAAAGATTATTTGATTTGCAAAAGAAAGAAAGAAAGAAAGAAAGAAAGAAAGAAAGAAAGAAACGAAGGAAGGAAGGAAGGAATGCAATCAGTTTTAGACTTCTGGTTTCTGCTGCCGTCTTGTAATCTTACAAAACTTCCTCCTCAAAAGTGTTTATAAATTCTGAACCATTTTCTTTGGTGAAAGATTGGGCTTTTAGTAAACGAATTCCGGTTATCTTTTTACTCCTGTAATTTTTTTTTATTTATAAATAGATATCTTTTCGCAGATTAAAAAGGCTAAGAAATGGTAAACTTTGGATGGCAAAATGCAGTTCCTTAATGTAACTAGTTTAGTTGTGTTTTTTTTCAAAGCAATCAAAATAAGGTGACCTCTTAGAACTGGTTGACACCAGATAAGGATTATGATTGGTTCTTAACCAGCAGCCAATTCTGTTTTCTTTTATTTAACACTTTTTGATACCAGCCTGCCAGAAGCTGCACCTGCTTCTATAAAATAAACTTGTTTTCTCTGTGTGTGTGGGGTGGGTGGGGTATCATCATCATCTAATGTCCACCTCTTGTACACATGCAAACATTTTAAAATTACAGC
>NC_043007.1:5247958-5260458 GCF_006345805.1 Octopus sinensis | reverse complement strand
GATCCTCCGACCGCGAGTCCGCTGCCCTAACCACTAGACTATTGCGCCTCCACTGCTGCTGCTGCTACTACTACTACTACTACTACTACTACTATCACTACTACCACCACCACTACCATAACCACGACCAC
Source organism: Octopus sinensis (assembly GCF_006345805.1). Taxonomy (NCBI): domain Eukaryota; kingdom Metazoa; phylum Mollusca; class Cephalopoda; order Octopoda; family Octopodidae; genus Octopus; species Octopus sinensis. The sequence goes on along the minus strand of NC_043007.1, from coordinate 5,260,327 downwards.
CACCGCTTCTGCTGCTGTTACTACTATTACTAGTTACCGAGAAAGCTTTTTAGTAGCCACTCGACTTGCAAGAAATAGCAGTCAAGTATCTTTCGAACTACAACAAATGAAAATGTCATTAGATGCCAGACTGATGTGTGAGTGTGTGTGCGTATATGCATGCATGCATGCATGTATGTATATATATATACACATACAAAGTATGGGGTTTAGTCCACAGGTGATCTAAACAATTAGGTACGCTAAGTGATATAACGTTTGTTGTCCTCTAACAACTATATCTATCTATCTATCTCTCTCTCTCTCTCTCTCTCTATATATATATATATGCATGTATGTATGTATGTATATGTATATGTAGTTGAAATTTACACACACATACAAAATTGCACATGCATACTAGTACATTATGCGTGCGTGTATGTGTGTGTATACAGACGGGATAGTCATGGCTCGAAAGGATTTGATCTTAAATCCGCTTGATTAGAAACTTAGGTGTGACAGCAGCAACCACGAAATTTACTAACGTCGTTGTTGTTACTCACCTACTTCTGAAGTTGCAGTTTTAATACTTAATCAGTGCTACATACCAGTAGTAGTAGTGATGGTAGTAGTAGTAGTAGTAGTGGTAGTAGCAGTAGCAGCAGCAGTAGTAGTAGTAGTAGTAGCAGCAGCAGCAGTCGTAGTAGTAGTAGTAGTAGCAGCAGCAGCAGCGATTGTGTACCAGCTGAAAACCGAGAAAATAAAGCATACACACAATCCAGACATTTTACTAGTCACATGCTAGGTCAGCTAGGTCATGTATGTCAAAGGTTAGGTACTATGTGAGTCACCTGGGTCATGTTGCTGTTTAACCCTTGGTCAATCCGATGCGAATAGATCTATCACAAAAAAGCATTCCACGTGAGACCATCCTCGTCGTTGTTTAAAATTTTAATTTTCGTTGTTGATGTTTTTTGCGGAAGCCGGGTATCCGGGTATCCGGGTTTGTATTTTGTCATGCTTTCTTTCTCTTTCGAAGAATGTACGTATATGATCCGACACAGATTTGGCTGCTATTTCTAGCAGCTCAAGCAACCACACAGAAATCTCCTTTTATTGGGTTCGTCGGAGCTGGAATAGATTTTGGTACCGAAAAGAAAACCTACTTTTTGGTTTGTTGATCAAAAATCTTATAGCACCGTCTGAGTCACCAAGTTAAGGTAAAGGTCAAAAGTTACACTCAAACCAGAGTTAGTTAGGTCATACTTAGGTCAAAGGTTGTACTCCTTCTTTACAAGTTAGGTCAAGTGCAGGTCAAAGGTTATATCTCCATCTTATTTAACATGTGAGTTTAGCATTGCACTGGAATTCACGCAGACATCCGCTTCCTGAATTCTGTCGGCTTCATACCTTCGCTTTAGGTCGAGAGAACCTCTACGTGGTCGTAAAAGTCAGCTAAAAATAGCAGTCAAGTTTCACTCGAATCATATCCTGGACGATGTCATCTTAGATTCGCTTCGTCGGAAAAATGAAAAAAATATAACATAGAAGCAATAAAAAAAAGGTGGGGTGGGTTTTGATCATAGGTCACCTGGGGTTAAAAAGCAAAAGAAAAATAAACTACAAAAAAAAAACCCCGACGAAGTCAGGTCACCGTCACGACTGCTACTACTATCACCACTAATACTACCACTGCTACTACTATCACCACTAATACTACCACTACAAGTAGAGAATACTAGAGACTTCCACATGTCCCCCCCGCCCGCTTCTCCCTCCATTTCTACCATCATTACATTCAACACATCACCATCAGTGCCACTCTTATTGCTAACAGAACTAACAAGATTTACATCATCTTTAACCCACCACCACCACCATCCTTATCATCCTTATCATTACCGACGGCAATATCGTCACCACTACCACCACCCTTGTTAACATTACCAATGGCAATACCATCAACAACGCCACCATCCTTACACCGTCGCCACTAGTAGAACTATCACCACCACCACCACCACCACCGTCGTCATCATCACTATCGCCAACATTAACTCCAAGAACACAGCAGACAAGTGCAATGATGACTGGATGAGTCTACTACTGTAATTCTATACAGAGAGAGAGAGAGAGGAGAGAGAGAGAGAGCTCTGTACGTAGACGCACGTATACACATAGATACACATTAGCGTACATACACAGATATACAGGCGCGACTACACACACACACACACACAACGCGCGCGCGCTCTCACAGTAGTAGCACACTTACACACACGCGTGCGCACACATAGTAGCAGACACGCACACTCACACACACAAACACGCACAGAGCTGGCACGCAGCAGCTTGGATGAAGAGAGAGAGAGAGAGAGTGATCGGACTACTGGCCTCACCAACCATTCATGCATACCTGCTCGGCTATCTTCGATGATGTGATTTCCCGGGTTCGATTGAATCACCATCGACAGCTCCATGACTGATTGGATTCTACAAATATCAGCGATTCTCTTTAGAAGCTTTGAAAACCGTTTTGGAACTCGAATTACAAGAGAGACGGAAGGATAGGTAAAAAGAGAGGTAAAACAGCCAGATTAATTAGCAGCTAATTGGATTGACAGACGAATGGATGAATAGATTATATTATGAATCTATAAGGTACGTGTACGCAGATGGAGATATATAAGGTTCATGTATATATACACAGATATACAGTCAACAAGATAAACAGACACATAAATAGATAAATTACGAGAGAGAGAAATGGTAGAACCAGTGCGCGAACACGCAGCTACAGACATACCTCAACTGATATAAGGAATATACATACGTAGAGCTGTACATATATATACTCGTACTTAATCATACATACACACGCGGACAGCACGGATTTACAAAACTATTTCACAAGAGAATGTTTCCTTCTAAGAAACGGTAAGAACAATTCCAGCCTTTTTCCTTTCTTTTTAATTTGGTTTTGTTGATATTTTCTCTCCCCGAGCCACCCCGAATTCCATCCGACGTGAGCATTGCAAGAAAAAGATTACTTGTTTATGAGATTTTCTCGCGCATGTGACATATGCGAGTGTATATATGTATGTGTGAACGGAACTCAGGTGTGTATATAGAAAATGGTTTGCGTTGCTGTGGCAGATATTACGTCTGTGTAAATTCTATGAAATTAACTCGATTACGTAGATGTGTATTGAATACAAATGTAAAGAAAGGGGAACCACCTTTTCGCTCTTGTTTTTTTTTATTATGTTTCTTTTTTTCTGTATATCTGTGGATTATTTATAAACAGAATCTGTGTGTATAAGATGTTATTAACAGAGTCGACGAAGACCATCACTATTTAATTCAGATTCCCCCGTTTCACAGTGTGTCTCTGTTCCCCTACTGGACAAAACAGGTGTGTATTTGATCGGAAGCTATGTAGACTTATATGCACCACGTACGATATATATATATATAACTCTATAAACATATACATGCGTATATACACAACTCTATAAAAATATGTGTATACATATACACGCACATACATACATATACATGTATGCGTCACGTACATACGTGTGTGTAATACAAAACGGCAGACACAGGTGTGAACAAGAATGAAGTACTCAATATAAAAAATGTTGAGCTCTCTCTCTCTCTCTCTCTCTCATTATATATATGTGTGTGTGTGTGTGTATACAGAATGAAATGAAACCAAGTCTTGTAGAAGCTCGCTAGTCCTAAACCCATCCACACAAACAATATTACAAGCATTTGGAGTGGTTTGGCTGTTCGACCCGAGTCGTAGGTAATGGTAACATGCATCGCTTATATATATATATATATATATATATATATATGGAGAGTTTACGAAAACAACAAAAGACGAAGACAGGTGGTGTACAAAACAAACAGATGTATTAGTTTAACGCTCAGGAATAGAAAAAGTCTTTTACGTTTCGAGCCTACGCTCTTCTACAGAAAGGGACACAGAAAAAAAAAAAAAAAGGAGAGAGAAAATTGTGTGTAGTAGCTAACAATCTATCATATATATATATATATATATATATATATATGAAAACTTCACGTATCGTTACTCCAAGTTTTCTCGACCTAAGATCGAAAATGATAAACTCCGAGTAAACGAATTGTGAAGTTTTCAGCTTCTAATAAAACCCGATATATGTAATGAGCCAACATTTTTTGAGGGGGCGGGGTACGTACATTATCATTGCATACATTTGTTGGTACGGTGAAGTAAATAGCGACTGTGTTGTGTTGGTTTGGTTGACTAATCACATACCGCCGCCCTCACCCGGTCACCTTCGCTAGGCCAGGCTAATCCTTTCAAGTTAAAAACTGTCTTAGAAAATGAGGACACATCCATTTCTCAATGGACTCAACCTGGGAATCGACGGGATGGTCACAGTTGGAATATCTGTTCGACCAAAACTGAGCTGGGGGAGGGGGCCAAACAACAAACTGAGAATATCTATATGGTTAATCGGTTTGCTAGAAACGGCAAACAAATTCTGCCGAGTCACACCTTAGAAAAGAAGGGCGTGTTAATGCGCTTGTCAATATGTTTGTCAATGGACACTGTGCATACGAATAGACGGGATGGTCACAGATGGACTATCTGCTCGAACAAGACTGAGCTGGGGCCAAACAACAAAGGAACTGTTCGAGCGGGAGCTAAAGAATGAAGCAGGAACCTTCATGAGCATCGCTACGAAGTATCGGTCTGAGAGTGACCGTGTGTGTGTGTGTCGTTTGTAAAAAAACATAAATCCGAAAGAAGAGGTACACTCCAAGATGTAGAGCAGTATAATATTAATATATTTATTTATGATATCAGCCAAATCACAACTCTGCAATCTTAGAAAAGGTAACCAATTAAAGAATAATTTATTTTACTGCTTCTTCTGGCTGAGACCCTTTTTTTAGTGAAATGTGTTGTCTGATGATTTAATAATATTTTATGAAAAACATGTTCCTTAATTTCGAGTTGTTGATTAGGTAGCGTACGCTTTGTAGCTTTTGATGGTCACGCTGGTTTGACTAAGCGGTTTACATCACTATTGCTTCGATTAGGGCCTAAGGGAGGATATGTAATATATATATCGCTTGGGGCTCGGAAAATTCGTGGTAACTCATGAAATGTAAAACTGTTCGCATTTATTGAAGACATACTTTGTCGTGCTTTGGGTCATCGTGTCCTGGTGGAGTGATAGGGGTACTAGCATAACTAGCGGGGAGCAGTAGGGGCAGTTCTCCACGGGCGGCACCACTTTGGGTCTACTGTACACAATATGTGTTTTTTGTGGGATCCGAGGGTGACAAATGGAAGGGCCGCCCCGGGCGGCACACACTCTAGCTTCGTTAGTGGATAGGGGTACGTTGAGACATGCGACTTGTCTCGGTCATCGAAGAACTGGTGGACTCCAGGCCTGACCACAACTAACTTCTTTCGGAAGGAATCAATCACAGAAGAGAGAGAGAGAGAGAGAGAGAGAGAGAGAGAGAGAGAGAGAGAGAGAGAATCGACCCCACTCTGGGATTGATATTTTAGTTATCGCCCGCAAAAGATGAAAGTTACCATTGCAAGCTACTGCAAACGGTGATCGGCGGTCTTTGAGAACACCTGTCACTTTCTCATGGAGAAGGAAGAAAGCAAAGAAATGAGTTTTGCCTCAATCCATTGCTTACTCTTTTCCATCCCCATAGAATAAGGACAGTAAATTGCTGAGGAGGGAGAGGGGGCAGTCTGCTTCGGTCGATGCTTTTATGGAGGGGGCACTTTTGGGTCTACGGTATAAGCTTGCATAGGCTTGGGATTGGGGGGGGCGGTAGAGGACTGCTTCGGGTGGTACCCAGACTGACTACACTGACCAGAGATCGGAGACGAATGTAAAAATTTCCCAAGTTGACTTGGGTGGGATTTGAAACCCTGAGCGTCCTCCGCTTTACCGAAAACCAGCATTCATACTTTGTTACACTGAATAGGCTGCACAATTAGGTCCGGTCTGCTCCGTGTTAGGCCCCGATCGTCTACCGTGTTGTAGCTTCTATAAAACGCACCATGAAGTTCCTGGTATTGGTCATATGTCTGTGAATTCTTACGTCAGACATTTTATCGGAATACAACATAGAAATCATACAAACGAAAGAACTTCTACACTGCCAGGTAGTTTGCTAGAAACAGCAGCCAGATACTGCCAAGTCATATCCTACTGTTTTGTTTGTTTCTTTTTAAAGGTAAGGGCGCTTTGGTTAATGTGATCCGAAATATGTGATGGCCATGATTGGAATCGTCGTCGTCATCGTCATGTCCGCTTTTGCAGTGTCTCGATGACACTAGAGAAAGTCTTCGAGATTAAATTCGTTCTGATTTTCTCTGTGTTTTCTTGGCAGAGAAAAAATCTGGGTGGTTTGTCATTGCCTTCACGGACAGAATTGCCATTAGCCCACAAGGAGCTCATCCGCCCTTCTGGAATACCTATTTCTTTACTACCCACAAGGGGCTAAACATAGAGGGGACACACAAAGACAGACAAACTGATTATGTCGATTACATCGACCCCAGTACGTAACTGGTACTTAATTTATCGATCCCGAAAGGATGAAAGGCAAAGTCGACCTCGGCGGAATTTGAACTCGGAACGTAACGGCAGACGAAATACGGCTACGCATTTCGCCCGGCGTGCTAACGATTCTGCCAGCTCGCCGCCCTTCTGGAATACCTTTGATTATCAGCGCTCTGCTGCTTGATCAGGGCTGACCTGGGATAAACACCACGCCTAGGCGCGGTCCCAGGAATTTTTCGAAGGGAGAGCACAAGATCAGAAAAGAATACTATTCCAGGAGAAAAGAGGATAACAAACATTATCTAGAAGGGCGCACTTCCTTTGTTGAGGAGGGCACGTGTCCCTCAGCGCCCCTAGCCCCTTGGGTTCGCCATGATGCTAGACTAGTAGTTTCCACCGGCCTCTTGTAAAATGTTGATGTTTCTTCTTGGGGTTATTATAGAAGTACGAACAAAAAAGGGCGATAGAATGACGGACTCAGTGGGTGGGATGGAATCCACTACGGACATAGTAACCCTTGCCGGATAGGGGTGAGGGTTACAGAAATATCAAAATCTGTCGGGGAATTACATATTTTTGTCAGAGTTTTAGAATACCAATCATGGGGAAGGAATGTGCCCTTTTCCTTCCTTCACGGGAAAAGAAAAGGGCACTAATCGGGAGGGGGTGGGGAATGTTAAAATATGACATTTTCGAAATAAATAATAATAAATTCTTCGGAATAAATTTCTCGCTATATAAAACAGAAGAATACATAACAAACAAAACAAAAAAAAACAAATGCTGTTGGTTGCGTTTTTCCTGCGCTCTGAGGTCGTAACAGCTGGCTTTTCCCGGACTTCTCTCCATTGTTCAACACGTGGCATTTGAAATACATTCAAGAGGTGGGAATTGAGTCGCTAACGAAGGTTTTTTTTTTTATTTCTTTTGTTGGATATCCCATCGGACAGAGGTCACCAAAATGTTGCAAGAGGTCCCCAGCACTTCCAATGCTTCGGTTTCGTGGTCGCCGGCGGCAATACCGACAGTTTTTTTTTTCCGGTTTCCTCGAAATTTCTTAGAGGAAGACACCAATCTCTGGCAGTGCTAGAAATAACCAAACGAACGTGTATGTCCCTTTATTTTATTTACATTTTTCCCTTTTTTCACTTTTATGTTTTTTTAATCATTTTTAGTGTTTACCGTTATTAATTGTAATTACTAAAATTGTTTAATTAATCTAACGAACAATTTCAAACTCGATTCCTGGATTGCAGTCAAATGTCTCCACAGCTGGTTGCAAACCAACGAACCGCGGGATTTACTGAATGGTTCGATGAACGAAAATTTACCTTGAATTTTTTTAAGTAGTGGGGCTTGCCTGTTAACGAGTGATGTCTTATGCGGCCCTCTCCTCGAAAAGGGTTGTCCATACCTGCGTTAGAGCATCGGGTAAAATGTCTTTGCGTTCCGAGTTCAAACTCCGCCGAGGTCAATTTCATTTTTCCTTAACTCGGGATAAAAATCAATCACCAGTCAAGTGCTGGGATCGATCGGATCGGTTATTCCCTCGTGCCTAAACCAGAAGCTGTTATCAAGCGGATGTACTGGCAAGTCATACATTACTGCTAATAGACACGAGGATCTTCATTGTGTTTGCTCGACCTGCTAGAAATAGCAACCAACTCTACTTTCAACTGGTACCCAGGCGCGTAGCTTGGTGGTTAGGTTATTGGACTCACAATCGTAGTAATGTGGTTTCAATTCCCAGACCGGGCGGTGCGCTGTGTTCTTGAGTAGAACGTTTCATTTTATGATGCTCCAGTCCACAGCTGAGGGACTTTAACCACGCAAAAGACTGGCGTCCTATTCAGAGCCAAAGCTGTACTCTAAACGGATGCTTACACCCTTTGAAAGACTGGAAAAGGTCCGACCTGATGAGTCTCAAAAGGCTCGTGACAAACATAAGATGTAAGAACACATTGGATAATATATCGCTAAATACCTGGTTAAAAAAGAAAAGAAAAAAACCCCGGAAATATTGGGTTCTCGTGACTGGAATCCTTTTGATCATATCAATACCTTTCCACAGATCGCCGATACTTCTGGCTTTTTACGTTCTGAGTTCAAATCCCGCCGTGGTTAACTTTATCTCCCCCACCACCACCATTCCCCGTCTCCGGGTCGATAAATTAGAGTACCAGTGGAGCTTCGATTAAATTCCTCCCTAACAACACTTTGGATCTAATTAAGAAACCATCATCAAGACGGAGAGCTGGCAGAATGGTTAGCACACCGGATAAAACAGCGGCAATTTGTCCGTCCTCACGTTCCGAGTTCAAATTCTGTCCAGATCGACTTTACTTTTCATCCTTCTGGGATCGATGTACCAATTGAACACTGGGGTCGATGTTCCCCTAAGTTTCACCACCGTCATCCAAATGAAGTAAGAATGGCACTTCCATTACAACAGATTCTTTTGCATTCTGCTTTTTTCTCGTTTATTTTAGTTTTCTTTGTTGTCAAGAAATTGGTTTCTGGTGAAATCGACTGGAATTTTACGAAATGAAGCGTCTTCGCTTTCATAGACTGCAACACTCCTGCGTCTCTTATAATACTATTTCCTTTGCGATGTCGTTCTTCTGTTTAACCTGCTCCCACTATCCCAGTCTATTCATTGCGCTTCGCACAAGAACAACAACAACAACACGTGTGTTTAACTGTAAATATCGATTTCGTCATACTGTAAGCACAAGGCCTCGAATTTGGCTGAGAAAAAGAGAAGGAACCACAAGTCTTCAATTATAATTTCCATTCGCATTTCATATGCTTTCTGGGAATATTAAACTAACACTAGCTCCGTCGTGGATAGCCAAGTCAAATTCCTTGGTAATTTATATATTTTAACATTTTACGGTATCAAGTACCACGAAACTCACAGAATGCAAATAACTGTTCCCATTGATATATTCTATTAGACAGTTCACTGTTACACACACACACACACACACCATGGTATAACTACATTTCGTCTGCCGCTACGTTCTGAGTTCAGATTCCGCCGAGGTCGACTTTGCCTTTCATCTTTTCGGGGTCGATTAAATAAGTACCAGTTGCGCACTGGAGTCGATATAATCAACTTAATCCGTTTGTCTGTCCTTGTTTGTCCCCTCTGTGTGTAGCTCCTTGTAGGTAGTAAAGAAATAGGTATAACTACAGATTAGGGCCCCGATCCTCTCTCCATCAACTTTGTTTTTTCATAATTTACCTTTTAAAAATGCGTGTTTTTAAGTAAAATCTCGAAGAGATATGTTTTTGAGGCTGTGAATTATAATTATGTTAATAAAATTCAGTAAAAGAAACCGAGAGGAGTTTCGGTTCGCTTTTCGTCGCCTCCGCCTAGACTTTGTTACAACTAATATCTGAGACTGTTTTAGTATTTTTCACCTTTTGTCTCTGATTTATTGATTTGAAACTGTGACATCACGTAACCTACAATCTCGAGAACGTATTTCCTCAAAGTGGCATTAAAAAAAAATATGCATTTTGAAGAGACCTATGAGAAAACAATGTCAGGCGCGAAGGAGAATCGTCCGAAACTCAATTTTTTTTTCAAGCTAATCGTAATGTAGAGCCTCAAAAAAGTATCTGCGAAATTTCGTTAAAATAACTGTAAGAAAATTCTTAGAAATTTGGAGAAACAAAGTCGGGTGAGGCGCCAAACTATAGTTATACCGCTACTACTTTTGTCTGGTGTACGATATAATTTTAAACAGTAACGGACCCCTAATAAGTATAATGAATGTGACCCCCACTATCTCATAAATACTTGACTTAGTACTTGATTGTGGCTTTATCTCCAGTTCAGTAGATTCTTTTAAATCCTAACGAAATGAGTTATTGATTTTGGTAAAAGAATTGTCACTTAGAGACGCGGAATTTCGTTCTGGCTGTTTACGTTCTGAGTTCAAATACCGCCGAAGTCAGCATTGCTTTTTGTGCTTTTGTGGTCGATAAAATAAAGTACCGGTCAAGTAATGATATCCCAAATTTCTGCTCTTGTACGTAATTTAGAAACTGTTAAAGGACGGTGGAATGACAGAATCGATAGGGCAGTGGAATGACAGAATCGATAGGGCAGTGGAATGACAGAATCGATAGGGCAGTGGAATGACAGAATCGATAGGGCTGTGGAATGACACAATCGATAGGGCGGTGGAATGACAGAATCGATAGGGCAGTGGAATGACAGAATCGATAGGGCAGTGGAATGACAGAATCGATAGGGCAGTGGAATGACAGAATCGATAGGGCAGTGGAATGACAGAATCGATAGGGCGGTGGAATGACAGAATGACAAAATCGATAGGGCGGTGGAATGACAGAATCGATAGGGCGGTGGAATTACAGAATCGAAAGGGCTGTGGAATGACAGAATCGAAAGGGCTGTGGAATGACAGAATCGAAAGGGCGGTGGAATGATAGAATCGATAGGGCAGTGGAATGACAGAATGGATAGGGCGGTGGAATGACAGAATCGATAAGACGGTGGAATGACAGAATGGATAGGGCTGTGGAATGACAGAATCGATAGGGCGGTGGAATTACAGAATCGAAAGGGCAGTGGAATGATAGAATCGATAGGGCGGTGGAATTACAGAATCGAAAGGGCTGTGGAATGACAGAATCGATAGGGCGGTGGAATTACAGAATCGAAAGGGCTGTGGAATGACAGAATCGATAGGGCTGTGGAATGACAATCGAAAGGGCGGTGGAATGATAGAATCGATAGGGCAGTGGAATGACAGAATCGAAAGGGCGATGGAATGACAGAATCGACAGGGCGGTGGAATGACAGAATCGATAGGGCAGTGGAATGATAGAATCGATAGGGCTGTGGAATGACAGAATCGATAGGGCAGTGGAATGACAGAATCGAAAGGGCGGTGGAATGATAGAATCGATAGGGCGGTGGAATTACAGAATCGAAAGAGCTGTGGAATGACAGAATTGAAAGGGCTGTGGAATGACAGAATCGAAAGGGCGGTGGAATTACAGAATCGAAAGGGCAGTGGAATGACAGAATCGAAAGGGTGATGGAATGACAGAATCGATAGGGCGGTGGAATGACAGAATCGATAGGGCAGTGGAATGATAGAATCGATAGGGCTGTGGAATGACAGAATCGATAGGGCAGTGGAATGACAGAATCGAAAGGGCGGTGGAATGATAGAATCGATAGGGCGGTGGAATGACAGAATCGATAGGGCTGTGGAATGACAGAATCGATAGGGCAGTGGAATGACAGAATCGATAGGGCAGTGGAATGACAGAATCGAAAGGGCTGTGGAATGACAGAATCGAAAGGGCGGTGGAATGATAGAATCGATAGGGCGGTGGAATTACAGAATCGAAAGGGCTGTGGAATGACAGAATCGAAAGGGCAGTGGAATGATAGAATCGATAGGGCAGTGCAATGATAGAATCGATAGGGCGGTGGAATGACAGAATCGATAGGGCGGTGGAATGACAGAATCGATAGGGCTGTGGAATGACAGAATCGATAGGGCGGTGGAATGACAGAATCGATAGGGCGGTGGAATGACAGAATCGATAGGGCAGTGAAATAACAGAATCGATAGGGCGGTGGAATGACAGAATCGATAGGGTGGTGGAATGACAGAATCGATAGGGCAGTGAAATAACAGAATCGATAGGGCGGTGGAATGACAGAATCGATAGGGCGGTGGAATGACAGAATCGATAGGGCAGTGAAATAAAAGAATCGATAGGGCGGTGGAATGACAGAATCGATAGG